>NC_091952.1:160259137-160334137 GCF_031021105.1 Erythrolamprus reginae | reverse complement strand
ATACTATGCACCACAATTCACAATGGACGTAGAAATTTGGGGGTGGTTGAGGAGGGTGAATAGAATCATACAAAATATAGTAGGGAAGATCTATAGGTTAGGTATATATAACTTACAAAACTATGTATTGATTTGATTTGCCATTCATCTCACTTAAATGACTCTAGCTGGCAACCAACACTAAGGGAAGCAATTAGTTTTTTTTAAAAAAAACATTCTCTATTTCTTTTTTAAAAATCCTTATTTTCTATCATTTTCTTTATTTGCTTGAACTTGTCTTGTCCTTTTTAAAAACTTGACCATCATACCTATGGTATTAGCCGCCCCAAGTCTACTTGACCATTATACCTATGGTATTAGCCTCACCGAATCTACGGAGAGGGGCGGCATACAAATCTAATAAATAATAATAATAATAATAATAATAATAATAATAATAATAATAATAATAATAATAATAATAATAAGCATATCTACTGCTGAAGGAGGAAGTCTCCTTAATGTTAATGGCCCCTTGCTTGACTTGTTTCTTTTGTGATTGTGATTCAGTTATATATGCCTGTCCAAGAAATGTTTGTAGTTCACCATTGGGTTCTGCTGCTTTAAGTAAGAAAGAGAAAACAAATTGCTTTCATTTCCTCATTAGCAAATAGCTGTCTGATGCTTTTTATCTTTTTCCTTCCCTTTAGAGAGCCAAGATAACAGACTACAAATGTAAGAGTTTACCAACTGGGGGGGGGGGAGACAAACTGATGCAGAGAAATGAACAGGTGGAGCTTTTCACAGCAAAAAGATAAGTATTATATGCTGCTGATGTTTGTAGATAAAACCTCTATTACAGGTATGTTTGCAGGAATCTAGTGAAAAGGTAATCATTGCACCATTGTGCTTTGCAAGGGAATATGAGAAAATGAAACTGCTTATTCACAATTATAGTCTTTGCTCCAAAAAAATCCCGATAACCTCTTAAGCAACTTCTGGTTTTCTGGAAAGCAATCCAAATAGCAGGTGTTAATTTCTGAGTTTGATAGTATTATCTACAGACTTGGTGTTGCTCCACCTCATTCTTGCCAATGAAACGGTTATCTTCAGAAATCTCGTGACTAGCTGTTCTCAAAAAAGAAGCCTACACTATAGGTCTATAGAATGATACACTCAACTACTGCTTTCCTCAGCCAGGCACCCTCTAGATATATTTGTCTCCAACCTCTAGCCCCAGTCAGCACGGCTGTTGTGATTGTAGCTTTTATAGTCCGATGTACTGGTAGAGTGTGAAGTTGAAGAAGGCAAGAATAATGAAGTCTCAGTGGAGAGCAATATAATTTCCATTCAGAGATGGCATAGACTGTTGTCTCTGTGGTAAGCAACAGTTGTTGGCACAGGAAAGTTGCAACATAAATGTGTGATGTCTGCCAAAGGAGCCAAGTGGTAATTGCAATCCAAAAATTATCTTCATGTATGGTGGAGCTTATGAATACACTCCTAAGGACACCCTTAACCCCTCTCATCAGGTCTGCATGTGGGCGAGGAACTTTAAATCTGAATTCATGGTCTGTTGTACTTTATTGCTTAATTGAATCACAGCCCCAGCAATTCTGTTTTGGGTTGTATTAACTTCAGGACAAAGGCCGAGGGGAGGACACTGTTTAACGGCCTCTTTACTGCACAAAAGACCCAAATTTCTCAGCAAACTCCCTAGTATTATTTTCATAAAGTACTGCCCAATGATTCTTTTCTACTTGGTTTAGGATGATCCCTGTAGTTATAAGCAGTTATATCCTTCCTTATCCCTAATAATAGATGAGATGGAGCATGTCAGATTCAGATGGTTTGTATGAAGTGCGCACATGCATCCAATTTTGATATAATGTACAGAGTGTATATATGAAAGCAAGTTCTGCTTACATAGTCTTTTTGGTTTATGATCTCTCACAAAGTAGATAGCTGTCTAGATCCTGCCCATCCTGACTTTCTAGGAAAGATGTGTTTGACTGCCCATCTCATGACAGTGACTTTGGGTTGTATAAAAGGTTAAAAAAACATTTGAATGTATCCAAATCCTAGTATCTAAGAGCACAAACAACATTCCCAATTTATAAGAAAAAAGCATTTATTGGGAAGAAATCACTTAATCTTCTGGCCTAAATGCCCAAAAGAATATCCAATTGTTTATTTCCTATTGAATGGCTAACATGATTGATGCCATTGGATCTTCAGATAGATTCTGTTTCACAGGAAGGGTGGATGAGGAACTTCACAAAAAAGGCAGGACAGTTGGGTCCAACAAAATATGGTTTTTAATAGAATTGACATGAAGCATGCACTACTTGCTAAATCTGGTATGTTGAGCAGTGACAATGCTGTTCCACAATGTGGGAGGCAGGCAGTCCCACCAATAACCAGCCCTTATCCCACATTGGGCTTTATAGATAATAATCCACACCTAGGATTGAACCCAGAAGTCCTCTGAAAAATCAGGGCAGCTTGTGGAGCAATTGCAACTTCAGAATGCACCTACTTTAAGCACATTATTGTAATCCAAATGGAATTGAGTGTCATTGAGCAAGTGATTCTGGTCCAGGAACAGATATTGATGCACAAGAGAAGTCTGTGCCACAGCTGCCACATAGTATTCAAATAGAGGTCTTGCTAAATTGTGCATCATCTCTGACTGCGGAAATGCACCCCCAGAAAAGATTAAAGATGGAAAACCTTGAATCCAGGAGATCCTAAAAGCCACAGACACTTGATGAGCTAAAAGCTATTTATCCAAACCTTCACAGCCCCCAGCCATTGAGGACTGGCATTACCTGTCAGTTCAGGTTAGACATGTACAAATCAATATAATTATTATATTGATGATACATGCTGATAGTTAATCTTATCCAATGGCTTGATGTTCAGAAGCAAATACAAGTATAACTTCCATTTCCAATCTCTTTACGGATAGTTCATTGCTAAGTGATAATTTGTTTTCTCCAGGGCCTCAGAGGGCTGGTTATTTAAATATTGTCAGTTTGGGTTCAGGTCCAGAAACAGCATTGCTGACTTTCCTTGATGTACTTATGTTAGACTTAAATGAGGATAGTGTATCCCTATTTTCCTGTTTAAATTTTCAATAACCCTCTCATGCTGGCATCTTAATAAAATGTCTATGAAGACTGAAGATTGCAATGATTTTATTACTTCTGCAGTAAGCAGTTTTGGAGGTGGGGGCTCTTGGTGACCACTGATATGTAGAGTGCCACATGAGTTGGTTGTTCTCTCTCTCTCTCTTTTAAAATCTATTTTAAGATGCTGGATAATGTGGCATCCCAGTGTTTGGTTGTTGTAAGTGTCTTGATTAGAGAGAGTAGTGAAATTGAAGTGAAGTAAGATGGACTTACTCTTTTTAGATTATTAGTCTTTATTGATATCTGTGTTGTCTCTAAATGAGCAAGCTGTGGAAAAGTAAATTCATGATTTTAGGGTCTTTCCAGACTCTTGCTTCCACTACAATAGCAAATACAGGGCATGGATACAGAGGTTTGTGTCCAGCTGTGATTGGTACATCAGTTGTGACTCTCCAGGATGCAGGAGTTCCTGACTATGGTAAGTCATGCCTTCATCACCACTGAGTTTGACTACTGTACTTCACTTGACGTTGTCTTTAAAGACTAATCCAAAAGACGAATCAAAATGCAGGAATCCATGTACCTGCCAGCTCCCCATAATGAGAGCATATAACATTCATTTCATGCCCCTTACACTGGTTGTGTTGATTTTTAGAATTTAGAATAGAATAGAGCTGGAACAGACTTATGAGGTCCTCTAGTCCAACTCTCTACTGAAGCAGGAGACTCCATACCATTTCAGACAATTGGCTGTGCAGTCTCTTCTTAAAAACCTCCAGTGATGAAGCACCCACAGTGTTTGAAGGCAAGCTGTTCCATTGCTTAATTGTTCTCACTTTTAGGAGGACTCTTCTTAATTCCAGGTTGTTTCTGTCATTGATTAGCTTCCATACACTGTTTCTTGTCTTGACCTCTGGTGCTTTGGAAGATAGGAAGACCCCCATCTTCTTGGTTGCAGCCCCTCAAATACTGCTATCATGTCACCCGTGATCCTTCTTTTCTCTAGATTAGTCATACCTAAATCCTGCAACTGTTCTCCATGTTATCTATAAAGCTTGAACTTTTCTTTCTTTTTCCTCCACATTATTTTATCAAAACATATTGATCTCTGGCTATTAAAGCTTTAAGGGGACATCTGGAACATTACACTTGGCAGTGGAATTGTATCAGGAAAGAGAACTTCAATTTGTTCTTGCAGACAGATGAACTATATGAGGACATTGTCTACTAAAAAGAGATATTCAAGATCAGAGATACTATGAAGGCCCACTTTTTGGATTCCTTTGCTAGTGATGAGCTTCCTAGAAAGGGTTTCATGGCTTGACATTTGCCTATTGACAGGATTCTCTGCTCCAATTAAAATCTGACATATTACAGGCATTATTGTTTTATATTTTCTGGAGGGTAGAGGAGCTAAAATTGTGTCCCACTGCTGTCATAATGGTAGTGCTGTTACATTGGAATAAACTTGGAAATCAGACTTGCTGCCTCCCATCAACCCCCCCCCCCCCCACCACCACTTGCTGGTTTTAAGGAAGTTGTTGAATTAGTTCAGAGGACATTTTTCTTGATATACGATATTACATCATTTTTGTGTTTTTAATTACTTTTGGGGGGGGGGGTATTTATATTGATACTTATACCATATATAGTTTAGTGATTATAGTGTAGAATACCCAGTAAGCCACCAAGATTGCAGCAGGATATAATTTCAGTTTTTAAATAAATAATGGATCCTAATACTCAGATTTACCATAGTGACTCATTCAAAAGAAATTTACAGCCAACCATTTTTTTCTCTCTCTTAATATATGAAGGCCCATTACAGTGTGTTGCTATGTTATTGAAGTGGCTCTTTTGCAAAGCTCTTCTGTAGTTCTGCAGTATCTTAAGCATCAATAAGAGAATTAAAGTACAATTTTGAAGTCAATTAATCTGCTTGAATCCAACATAAATTAAAAGGATTATGAAGCCTTGCTGCAAACAGGTATGGGAGCCCCTTCTAAATCTTCATTATGAATGGGTCATACAATTAATCTTCAACAAATTCATCTGTCAGCATTAATTCAATTCTACGATATATGACAGTTAATACTTTAAAATAAGAAGCCCAAAATGTTTGAAACTTGTTAATATGACCAAGACTCAGTATTAGGTAAAGACTAGTGCCTTATTTAATGTTTTAGCAAGTAGTAAGGTTTAC
This sequence comes from Erythrolamprus reginae, assembly GCF_031021105.1. Classification (NCBI taxonomy): domain Eukaryota; kingdom Metazoa; phylum Chordata; class Lepidosauria; order Squamata; family Dipsadidae; genus Erythrolamprus; species Erythrolamprus reginae. The sequence goes on along the minus strand of NC_091952.1, from coordinate 160,328,821 downwards.
AATCTGTTGTTTCTGAGTGATGTGCCTATTAAGGAACAATTTGTACATCAATTTCATTGAGCCACTGAGAGTGGATATTCTGAGCTTAAGATTGCATGTATACAGATACGTGAGAATCCATGAGTCGTTGGATGTTGAATGAGAGCAAAATAGTTTGAAATAGATCTATACTACTCTCCCTTCCTTATCATTATCATCAAAAGTATGTTACATATACCTATAACTATACACATGCATGCATGCATGCATGCATACATACATACATACATACACACACACACACAAAACCCCACAGTGGTACCTTTACTTAAGAACACCTCTACTTAATAATTTTTCTAGATAAGAATCAGGTGTTCAAGATTTTATTTGCCTCTTCTTAGAAACCATTTTTTACTTAAGAACCCGAGCCCGGAAAAAAGGCCCGGCCAGTTTCTTGCCATTCCCCCTTTAATCCCGGACATCTTGGGCAGCCCAGAGTGAACGAAGTGTTTTCCTTTCTCTGGGCGCTTGGAGAAGGAATAAACCACTTCACTGTGGTGAATCCCATGTGCTGCTTCCCACAAACCCGGTGCGAGATTGCCTCCTGGAGCATCTGGGCATGGAAAAGCAAAACGGGGTGCTTCACCCTGGCCAAATCAACTCAGCTTCAGCCAAACCGAGGAGTCACCACAGTGAAGGAAAGGCGCTGGCTACAAAGTAAGCGAGCGAGAGAAGAGGGGAGCCGTTTTACATGGGAAGGAAGAGGAAGCAGGTAGCAGCAGCAGCAGCAGCCTTTCGATCAAAGGAGTGGGAGGTTCCCCCCTCTCGCCTGCCTGGGTTTCTTTCTCTGGCTCAGTGAATGGGAGGCAGCCTCGCGCCAGATGTATGGGAGGCACGTGCTCCTCCTCGCTGCCTCAGAGTCCATTTTTTTTTTACAGTCTTAAAGTTTTGGATTTTTTTAATTCCCCTCACCACACCTTCCTTCGGCAGCAGCTGTCCTCCTCCTCTTTTTCCTCCTCCTCCTCCCACCCAAATTCTGAGCTTTTATTTCTTTCCTAGTGGGTTTGCATGGCATGCATTATTTGCTTTTACATTGATTCCTATGGGAAAAATTGCTTTTACTTACAAACTTTTCTACTTAAGAACCTGGTCACGGAATGAATTAGCAAAGGACTGGACTTCAGCAAACACTTTGATATGGTTCCATTTAAAGAGCTGATAGATAAGTTGGACTTAATTCCTAGATAGTTCAGTGGATTTGCAGCTGACTGAAGCGTAGATATCAGAGGGTTGTTAATGATGAGTATTCTGAGCAGAGCTGGTTACAAGCGGTGTGCTACAAGGGTCTGTTCTGGGTCCTATTCTTTTTAATATCTTTGTGAGTAACATAGGGGAAGGTTTGGTAGGGAAGGTTTGCCTATTTGCCGATGACTCTAAAGTGTGCAATAGGGTTGATATTCCTGGAGGCATCTGTAATATGGCAAATGATTTAGCTTTACTAGATAAATGGTCAAAGCAATGGAAACTGCAGTTTAATGTTTACAAATGTACAATAATGCACTTGGGCAAAAGGAATCCTCAATCTGAGTACTGTATTGGCAGTTCTGTGCTAGCAAAAACTTCAGAAGAGAAGGATTTAAGGGTAGTGATTTCTGACAGTCTCAAAATGGGTGAACAGTGCAGTCAGGCAGTAGGGTAAGCAAGTAGAATGCTTGGCTGCATAGCTAGAGGTATAACAAGCAGGAAGAGAGAGATTATGATCCCACTGTATAGAGCACTGGTGAGACCACATTTGGAATACTGTGTTCAGTTCTGGAGACCTCACCTACAAAAAGATATTGATAAAATTGAACGGGTCCAAAGATGGGTTACAAAAATGGTGGAAGGTCTTAAGCATAAAACTTATCAGGAAAGACTTAATGGACTCAATCTGTATAGTCTGGGAAATAGCTCTTCCTTGTGCCAAAATTGCTGGTCAACAACTGGACCCAGAAGGGATGGTTACTGGAATCCTATCATTTCCCCCATCACTATAGTTCCTCTTTAAAGATAACACTAAAAATCATATCTGATTGATGATTGTGTGACTAGAATAGGCACAAATCGTACAGGTTTTTGATTATCCAAATGTTTATTGCTAAGTATTAAGACAATTGCTAAAAAGGAGAGGATCATCAGTAAAAATGAATTCACAAATCCTTCATAGCACATAGCATCGTGCAGAATACTACTAGTTATTCATGCATTTATGGACTTCTAAATAGATTGCATGTTATCAAAATACAGTTTTGTCAGAGCAGGGCAATGTTCCTTGAATAACAAAAACTCTTTACATACAATTGGAGGCAGATGGATATAAAAAAATAACATATTTGATGTTATTATTCGCAGCTGATACCAATAGCAATACCAATTTCTCTCTCAGCATCTCAGCATCAGAGATAAGCTGAGCTATAAGTAGCTGAAAAGAAAGAGCATAGACATAATTATATGTAAAAAGAACCTCAAAGGCAAGGGTATCAAACTCACGTCAGCACAGCATTATCACATGACTTCCTCCCCTTCGCTAAACTGGGCATGGGTGTGGCCTATGAATGATGCATCTGGTCCATGGGCTACAAGTTTGACAGCCCTGATCTAAGGAAACAGAGCAAAGGAGGACAGAAATGACCCTTAAGAAAAAAGTTTGATGATGATGATGATGGTTCATTCTGGTCAAGGAAGGCTGCCAAAGAGAAATGAGAAAGAAATTTGAGCAGCAATAGCAGAGGATGGACCTCAAAGAAAGTCTTTCTCTCATGCCAGCTATTACCTTAGATTATTATTTTATTATTATTATTTATTAGATTTGTATGCCGCCCCTCTCCGAAGACTCGGGGCGGCTCACAACAGATATTAATGCAATGCAGGCAAAAAACCTAAAATGGCACTAGGTAAATGTTGCTGCACCCAGATTTAATAGAAACTTGTAGCATATGATTTTTGAGCTAATCATATTTTACTAATAGTGCCTATTTTACTATTTTTTCATTCATGTTCTTTAAAACATTCATGTTCTTTTGATTTAGCAAATGTTCCAGATTCCCCTCTGTCCTGGACTGGAGCCCAGGATGGTAATTTTCATCTCTTGCCTCTGCTATGAATAGATGGACCAGTTAATTTTATAGGTACTCCGTTCTAACTCTGTTGTTCTTGATTTTCGTCCAGCTTCAATTGCAACTGTTCTTTGGAAGGAAGGCATTAAATATTTGGCACACTTTCCTATGAACCTAAAAGCCATAACACTGGCAGCTCAATTATCACCCATTATTTCCAACTATTAATGCAAATATCATGCATCACATCAGCACTCTTTCCAGTCAGGGAATCAGGTTATCTTGAACAAACTCGTATCACCTACAGTACTTCTGAATAAATGGATATCTTTCTTTTTTACAAATATACACTATGCCATTTATGTTCCATAGATTATTTTTTGCATACGTGTAACAGGAAAGCATTGAAATACTTGAGACAATTCAGCACTTGATTGAGTTTATGTTGTAAAGATGAACTGAGACAGATGACTGGGAAAAAGCAAAAGATTTATAGCATATAGAATTGTGATGGTGAACTTATGGCACGTGTGCTGGAAGTGGCACACAGACCTAGCTCTCCAGGTATGCAAGTTGTTGCTTGTTGCTCTTCTGGGTCCTGGCATGCCGGCCAGATGGTCTGCATGTGTGTGTCAGTCCTGGAAACTAGAAAAGTGTGCATGCACCCAAAGCCAGAAGATGATCTGGTTTTTGGTGAGCGCATGGTATTCACACATACATAAATGACAGAAACTGGAAGACCCAGTGGCCAGTGTGCAGGCATTTGCATGCACCCCCATTTCGGCACTCAGTGCTGAAAAGGTTCACCAACATGGATCTAGGTGTTCACTGATTTGTTGCTTGATTATTTTTTCCAGAATCTTTCCTGGTATTGAAGTCAGGTTGATAGGTCGGTAGTTTCCTGGATTTATTTTTTCACCTTTTTGAAGATGTCTCATATTTAAATGCTTGTCCACTAGGACTCCAAGATCCCTCTCAGAGTTACTACTTTTGAGCAATGTACCACATATACTGTACGTTTTATTTTTCTTGCCTAAATGTAGAATCCCACTTTTTTCACCACAGAATTTCATTTTGTTTGATAGTGCCCAATGCCCAGGTCTGTCGAGATCCTTCTATATCTTGAGCCTATCTTCTGGAGAGTTGGCAATTCCTGCCAGTTTGATGTCATCTGCAGATTTGATGAGTTCCCAATCTACCTATAAAGCCCTTCATGGCATCAGGCCAGAATATCTCCGAGACCGCCTTCTGCCGCACGAATCCCAGCGACTGGTTAGGTCCCACAGAGTTGGCCTTCTCCGTGTCCCGTCAATTAAACAATGTCATCTGGTGGGACCCAGGAAAAGAGCTTTCTCTGTGGCGGCCCCGACCCTCTGGAATCAACTCCCCCCAGAGATTAGAACTGCCCCCACCCTCCTTGCCTTTCATAAGCTTCTTAAAACCCACCTCTGCCACCAGGCATGGGGGAACTGAGACATCTCCCCTGGGCCTATACAGTTTATGCATGGTATGTTTGTGTGTAAGTTTCTTTTAATAAGGGGTTTTTAGTGACTTTTTAATTATTAGATTTGTTATGTATTATTACTGTTGTGAGCCACTCGGAGTCTACAGAGAGGGGCAGCATACAAATCTAATAAATAATAATAATAATAATAATAATAATAATAATAATAATAATAATATTCCCTCAAGTTATTGATGAAGATGTTGAAGAGTACTGAGCCTAAAACAGAGCCTTGGGGTACTACATTGCATACTTCCCTCCATGTAGATGCAGTTCATAGGGCACTACATGTTGAGTGTGGTTGGTTAGCCAGTTTTGAATTCAATTTGGTGATACTGCTGCCCATCCTACATGTTTCTACTTTATCTAGCCATAGGTTATGGTCTACTTTGTCAAATGCCTTACTGAAGTACAAGTAAATCACATTGACAGCATTCCTCTGCTCCACTAATTTTGTCACTTTCTCAAAGAATGCAATAAGATTAGTCTGGCATGATCTGTTTTTGACAAAACCATTTAGGCTTTTGGTTATTACTTTGTTCGTTGATTATTTTTTTTTGCTTGATTATTATTTGCCTGTCTTTCCAATTTTTATACTTGTTATTTTGGTACTTCTTTTGAAAACTATTATTTTTCTTCTTCATTTGTATTGTGCTAGACTGGGCTTTTGTAATCTCACTTTTCAACATTTCCCAAGCTTCTTGAGTTATTTTCCCCTTGAAGATTCTCATCCATGGAATCCTTTCCAAGCTCTCTCTATGTATTGAAATTAGGTCTTGAAAGTCCAAGACTCTAGTTTGACTTTTGTTCTACTACTTGTGTTTGCATAATGTTGAATTCCAATATTGCATGATCTCTTGCCCCAAAGCTTCCTGTAGCTTCAACACCTTCTATCATTTCATCTCTGTTAGTGAGATTTAAGTCCAATATGGCTGATCCCCTTGTTTTCTTCACTACCTTTTGGGAAACAAAGTTGTCTGCTAGGTTGGTTAGGAACCTGTTGGATCTTCCACTTGGTTCAGAGTTTGTTTCCCAATTGATGTCAGGGTAGTTAGAATCTCCCATTACTATTGTGATGTGCTTTCTACATACCTTAGTTAGCTGATTAGTAAAAAGTTCATCTTGTCCCTCTGTTTGGTGGGGTGGCCTATAATATAGACCTATGGCAATGTCACACACCCCTTTAATATTGATCCAAATGCATTCAAGATAATTTTCATCATTGTTGTGCTCCATTTTTGTAGAGATGTGGTTATTTCTTATATATAGTGTTACACCACCTTCTTCTAGAATATTTTCTGGCATGATCAAGAAATTTAGTTTGAGCAGTGCTTTTTGTGCCTGTCCTCTAGAAATATCCTTTGATTTATTACTCCTTAGATTTAAAAGTATGGTTAAGTTCTAAGCAGGGTATATAGCACAGTAGTACATCACTTATGCTATTTGCAAACAGTTCCTGCCAACTTTATTCAAAATGATGAGGTCAGGAGTGATGAGATTCTAGAGAACTGTGATCAAGTAAAAATGAGAAGAACAGAGTAATCCACAAGACTTAAATATTTAGTGTTAGAATTCCATATTCTTTTGACAATAAGTAGTACAATTGGGAAATGATATCTAAAATATTTTGAGGGAAACCTAGAAAGGAGGGAGGGAGAGAAATGGAGGAGACAGAGTGGGGGACTCTATTTCTGTAAAGCATAACTGATTCCAATATCAAATTAGGTAAAATATCTAAAGGAAGAAGAAAAATAGAGAATGAATGAATGAATGAGTGAGTGAGTGAGTGAGTGAGTGAGTGAGTGAATGAATGAATGAATGAATGAATGAATGAATGAGAGAGTTAGTGAGTGAATCTTGTTAGGTCTAACAGTTTTTGTGTGAGTTGTTGATTAATTAGTTTTATAGAATGATTATACCTGTCATTTAGAAGAGGATTTTCTCTTACGCATATTTTATTAATGAGAATCTGAATTTTACATAACCCTAATGTGTACACTACCAGTGTTGCCTTCATTACACAGAGATGTTAACTTTCACTGAGACCTATTGTAATTGCTCTAATAAATTTACACATCATTTTAACAATTGTCACATCCTGTTAGGTATATCCTTGCAAACACTGTTTATTTTACCTTGTTAGCTTTTAGAAGCAAGACACAGATTCTCTTCTTTGGCCTCTAAGATCTTGAATTTCATTAACACAAAGAAGAGTGAAATGTCATTAAGCTAATAAAGTATTAATCGAGCTCTTGGTATTAATCTCTTCCAACTTGTATGGTAGGGCTACAGTATATGCAATCTAAGTAAGGCATTTACTAAACTATTGATTGCTGCAAAGAGCTTATTTTGGTGTGCCAGACATGAGTTGGCATTTTCCCTGTTTAAAGGGACAGCTGCACAATTCCACAATCTTGAAAAAAGAATAGAGGATTAGTATTCATTTTGATTACAAGACATAAAGATGCATTCCCAAATTTATTGCAATTATAACAGAGTTTAATTGTGTGAAAAATTTGTGAAGCCTTGATATTGCAATAAAATGCAACTACTAGCAATCAAACACTATATTTACATCTTTACAATTCAGGTTATTATTTGTATATGTCCTTCAAGCAAGGGAATGCATTAGCCATTAACAAATAGATACTGGTAATTGCTGCTGCTTACTGGAGCTTGCAGAGATTTATATACAATGATTAATACAAAAAGGCAGAAAGCAAAGGGGAAATTCAAATTGTAAAAGATGAAAGACTTGCTAAAGTTACTTGGGAAGCTATTAAAACAACTGTTTCAAAAGGTCACTAGATGATATAATGGCTTTGATGAACAAATATGAGGGGACAATATATATGACCAATAAAATGTGCAATTGAGCAATCCTGTCTAGTTGATAAAAGGTTGCAGAATTGCCACCCTATAGTAGCTCAAATGATACACTGTTTCTTGTTGGGTTATTCTAGCTGATCAGGGAAGCACTAGCAAGTATTCTAGAAGCACAATGCAAATTCTTTCTTTCTTTACAGCTTCCACACATGTTGGGCTTGGATAAAGTGGTTGTTTCCTAAATTGTTGCTAACATTTTACCCAAAGCAACCTTTAAACTAGATTTCCATTGGAAATGAACTTTCAAAATGTAACAAAACTGAACTTGCTTTGGCTTACATTGAGTGAAGAGGAATTGTTTTAGGTTGTACATAAAGTATATAATATAGTTAAAGTATTTAAAGACATGATGTTGGAACATTTATGATATTGTGGGACCACATTGCTAGCTGTCTAGGGACACATGCAGCCTGTGGGCCACAGGTTGGGACTACCTGGCCTAAATGGAAAGGATAAAAAATGAAAAGTTTATTCAAGATGTCTCAGTCATCTGGGTCATGGTTGTCCCAAAGATGCTTTATCAAGAGGCAACTGGACTTTCTGGTTTTTCTTTGAAGTTATTTTGCTTTTCATACAAGAAGCTTTTTCAGTCAGAGCTGAAGAAGCTTCTTGAATGAGAAATGAAACGTCCTTGGGTTTATTCAAAATATTTCCATGTAGCATTCTGGCTTTATCTGTTCTACTCATCTTCTCCAATATTCTATTACTTTCAGATGTAATCCATTCAGCCCCCAATAAATATCAGTTTCATGTTTCAGTTATTTTGGAAGAAGTTGCCTATTTATTCACAAGTATATTTCAGGTTGGAAAAATGGGCTTCCAGTTTACCCTTTGTTCTGTCTGGGTCACTCCAGAAGCCAATACCAACCCAAAAAGAGAAGTCAGACACACTGGTAAAAGGCAAAGGCAGTTTATATAATACAAGGAAAACACAGGTAACAGAAAATGTCCTTACAAACAGGAAAAACGCTGGAACTTCAAATATATACACGAAGGGAATAGTCCATGAAGCAATACCAGATTCTTGCTGCCAAGACGAAGCTGTAGATAGCAAACAGACGCCTCCCACGAGTCTTCCAGACTGCTAGGCCACAAGCCAAGATCAGAGACGCTGAGAATCAAAACAGGTCACCGCAACTCCAATTGATAACACTCCACATGGCTTCAAGGCCTTGCCTGCCTTTTAAACCCTGCTGATGAGGACCACACCCAAACCCAGCTGTTTCTAATTCAATGGTGATAATATTCCTTTAACTGCTCCTTTCGTTGCTCTAAACGTCTCTGTCTCATGTCAATGACAGCTTGTGCGTCATCACCTAATGACTCCAAGCTACTGCCTGGGGAGAGGCCCCCCCCCCGGGGGGGCTCTCATGCTGTTCTCCTTCATCCCATTCCTGACTCTCCTCTCCCCCGTCCGACTGTTCAGTCCCCTCCTCTGCGCTGTCATCCTCCTCTGGGCATGGAGCCAGCAGAGACACAGCTGGTCCCTGAGCAGCCTTAGGCTGAATCACAACACCCTTTGTGCTGTTTCTCACACTCCAGGGCTCCAGGAAGCTTCCCTGAAGGCTCCAGAGTACAAAAAACAGCACAACTGGCAAACCGGAAATCTGTTTTTTCAAACCTCCTGTTTGCCCATTTGGCCATTTTTTCACTGTCCCACACTTCAGTGAGCCCTGTGTTATGTGCATGGATGGGGGAGTTGATTTTGCAAATGCACAGGGGCAGCGTGAGAGGAGGGTGCATGCATGGGGGAAGGGAATAGGTGTGGGCACATGCATGCCTACTAGCACATGTACATACACACTTTTAGCACATGAACCAAAACAGTTTTGCTATACTATGCTGGATGCTATTAAGTTTCTATTCATATGTGCTTCATTGATATCTGGAATATTATACAGAGCAAGAATAAAAAATATTTACATCTTTAATTGCATTGTTTCATGCACAGTGGTGAAATAAAGAAGCCTCAGATGAGAACCATGGCAATCAATGAGCTATTGAATTCTTAATGTTTGCTGTCAAGTTTTACATCCTGCATCCAAAGTCCTCTAATGGAATATACTGGCTTCCTGCCACATTGCAATAAAACTGCTGGGAAGCTAGAAATAACCAGGTGGGTTCTGATTAATTCCTGTGTTCTTGATTTATACTTGCTAGGTTGTATTCCCTTTTGTATCCCACCTTGGTCGGTGCTATAGTAGTTTCATATCTTTGTAAATGAACACTTAGTATGCTGAATCTGAAGCAGCTGGCATTTCATTGATGAAAATTAGCAATTTCAGTTTGAATAGGAAAGTAATTCTGTTTTACAATTGCAAAACTCCCTGGTCATTTGAGGTTTCTGCTGTTGAGTGTAAGACAGTGACTAGAGTCCAGAAACTTGATGAAAGAATAAAAATCAGAGACAATCTTGCATAATAAATCCCTTAAAGAAATATAGAAATTACACATGAATGAAAACAAACCCCCCGGTTCAGCCTTTCTCCACTGAAACTAGAAAACTGGCTTAGTTTTCATTTTGTTCGGCAGTAATCCAAAGAATATCTATGGGGATAGGACTGCACTAAGTAACAGACAGATATCTTAGTTAACAAATAGTGTTGGGCGAACCGAACTTGCAAAGTTCGGGTTCCTGCTGAACTTTGCAGTGTTTGGCATGCTGAACCCGAACCTGAACTTTTTAAAAAGTTTGGGTAAAGTTCGGGTTCGGCCGAACACCGTGAAACGCCACCACCGGGGAGGAGAGTGGGGAATCCCATCGTGGGATTTTCCACCTCCTTTTGCTTGCGGCGCTGCAAGCAAAAGGAAGTGGGAAATCCCATGAAGGGATTCCAGGGGCGGGGCTTTGACATCACAGAAACTACTTCCTGGCCGGCTGAAACGGGGAGGAAGGAGTCTCCGTGACATCAAAGCCCCGCCCCCAGAATCCCTTCGTGGGATTTCCCACCTCCTTTTGCTTGCAGCACCGCTGCGGCATCCTTTTCTGTAAAAATAAAAGGAAGCAGAAGGAGGTGGGGAATTCCCCACCTCCTTGTTTATTTTTACAGAAAAGGACGCCACAGTGGCTTGCTGCAAGCAAAAGTTCGGGTTCAGATTCGGCGAACTCACCCGAACTTCACAGCAAAGTTCGGGTCAGTTCACCGAACCCGAACTTCATTGGGTTCACCCAACACTATTTACAAATCATTTAGCAAGAACACTCTAGAACAGGGATGGTGAACCTTTTTCTTCTTGCCTGCCAAAAATGGGAGTGTGTGCACATGCTAGGGCATGCATGTGCCAGCACACAACCTCCCCACATGTGCCACACTGTGCATGCATGCATTCCCATGCATGAGCCCCCCGATCCTGTGAAGTCTTTGGGGTGTGAAAAATGGCCCACCAGGCAAACTGGAAGTTCAGAAAAATGGACTTCATTTTGCCTGTTGGGCCATTTTTCATCCTTCAGAGACCTCAAGGAAGCCTTCTGAAGTCTGGGGAAGGTGTCAACAGCCTTCCCCAAGGCCAAAAATCAGCATTCCAATGTGCAGGTGTGCACTGGAGCGGACAAAGGGCAATGCCTTGTGTGCCCTCAGATATGTGCCACCTGTGGCATGCTTGCCATAGGTTCACCATCACGGCTCTAGAAAAAAACACACAAGGTTTTGAGAGCAGATCTCCAGCTCAACTTACTGGAAGGAAAGCATTCCATGGTGGACATTACTGTGAATACTGTAAAGCTTGCTGTTTGTTTTCCTTTGCTGTTATAATTATATAATGAAAGGCTGGGTTTTTTTTTTAAAGTATGCATTTTGAGAGAAAATACATTGAAAAATCACATTTAAATATATTTCTAATTGCATAAATTAGAAATACTGTATATTTATCTTTTTTAATCGCATACATATTTAAGGAAATTAGACATACTGGGTTTTCCTCAAATTTACCTAGACAGATTGAAAACCTACATACATAGCAAGATACCTATACGTGATTTTACACATTGGTCAGTAGTAGCAACTTAAATTGGACACCATAAATGATTGTCTTCTCCAAACTGACACTTTATAATGTGTCAGGAATGTAATCTTCAGAATCCCTGGCTGAAAATCTTTACATAGATATGAAAGATAACAAATTGGAAAAGGGTGATGTTGGATATAGATGTGCTCCATTTAAAAGAAAAATGGTCAAAGAAACAAAATACAAAGATTTATTTATTTTTCTTTTATCTTCAGCATTAGCTGCTCTGAACTCTGATGAAATCACAGTTTACCTCAAATGAAGTATTTGGGACCTAAATCTTTAATAAGTACCAGAATTCCCACTTGCATTGCAGCTCAGTAAATATCCTTTCTTGGTTCATCCCCAGATACTTTTAAAAACATATGACAAATCTCATGCAGAGGACATTTTACTTTGCCCAAATTTTAGAGTTAACTATTAAGATGATAATTAGCATTATGTCAGCATCCCCTATGAAAATTATTTTTGTAGATGATCCAGTGTAGCAAGAGAGTCTGTATCTTATTTACTGTTAGAGTACTTGCTAGCTCCTAAATGGAGAACAGAACATATAATATCAATTGTATAATCTCTTAATTGTTCTTCTGAACAGGAGGTTATTGTTATCCTGCTAAGAAACTAAACCTTCTAAGAAGGTTGCAAATTTCTGACAATGGTCATGGCTTATACATGTCACCTGGTGTCTCCTTCACATTATTTAATGTTTCAGGCATTCCTCAATGTGTATATGTATGTATATAATATATTGTTGTATTACTATATTTTAAAATTGTATCATATTGTAAATAGAAACAAATTAATAATTGCCATCTTTCCTTTTTTAAAATAAATTTTCTGGATCCCATACCTTTAAAAAATTATTTACATATATTCATTTTCTAACTCAAAATTCAGTCAACAAAGCAGTGGAAGTGATGTGCCAGTGCCTGGAGGCTGTTGGGGCCTGGATGGGTGTCAACAAACTCAAACTCAACCCAGACAAGACAGAGTGGCTGTGGGTCCTGCCTCCCAAGGACAATTCCATCTGTCCGTCCATTACCCTGGGGGGGAGAATCATTGACCCCCTCAGAGAGGGTTTGCAACTTGGGCGTCCTCCTCGATCCACAGCTCACATTAGAGAAACATCTTTCAGCTGTGGCGAGGGGGGCGTTCGCCCAGATTCACCTGGTGCACCAGTTGCGACCCTATTTGGACCGGGAATCACTACTCACAGTCACTCATGCCCTCATCACCTCGAGGCTCGACTACTGTAACGCTCTCTACATGGGGCTACCTTTGAAAAGTGTTCGGAAACTTCAGATCATGCAGAATGCAGCTGTGAGAGCAATCATGGGCTTTCCCAAATATGCCCATGTTACTCCAACACTCCGCAGTCTGCATTGGTTGCCGATCAGTTTCCGATCACAATTCAAAGTGTTGGTTATGACCTATAAAGCCCTTCATGGCATCGGACCAGAATATCTCCGGGACCGCCTTCTGCTGCACAAATCCCAGCGACTGGTTAGGTCCCACAGAGTTGGCCATCTCTGGGTCCCATTGACTAAACAATGTCATCTGGCGGGACCCAGACGAAGAGCCTTCTCTGTGGTGGCCCTGACCCTCTGGAACCAGCTCCCCCCAGAGATTAGGATTGGCCCCACCCTCCTTGCTTTTCGCAAACTTCTTAAATCCCCTACTACCGTCAGGCATGGGGAAACTGAGACATCTCCCCCTGGCCTATATAATTTATGAATGGTATGTTTGTGTGTGTGTCTTGTTTTTTAAATAAGGGGTTTTGGAGACTTTTTAATATTAGATTTGTGATACATTGTTTTTTGTTGTTGTTGTGAGCCGCCCTGAGTCTGCGGAGAGGGGCGGCATACAAATCCAATAAATAATAATAATAATAATAATAATAATAATAATAATAATAATAATAATAATAATAAAAATTCCCCAACCATTCTGGCTTTGTGGACTCGAGGGGTGGAAGCAGAGGGGACGGTTCCACAGAAGTGGGGGCAAACTCATGTGCACAGTTCTATTTGCACAATGGAACACAAACATAGTCACCTGCTGTTTGCATAAGTGGCGATGTGCATGTTTGCTTGCCTTCCATGAACTGATTCTGAACAGCTCAAGGCCCTGAAGTGGGCCATAGCCACAGCCCTGAAAGTGGGCCTGTTCTAACATCTTTATACGGTATTGTGGTGGTTAATTTTTGTATTTTAAGTTTATGAGGATTATCATTTTGTGAGTTTCTTGATTCATGAAACATATCTGTTTTTACTCTGAGTTATATCCTCTAATGTAGATTTATCATAAATATATTACAGAGCCATTATTCTATCTCTTCAAGTGCCTCTTAGTTTTTCTTTTATGTGAAGTTATAAAATCATCATCATCATCATCATCATCATCATCATCATCATCATCATCTCATGGTAAGAATAAAATAAACAAAGAAGTAGCACTCAGCTTCAATCCAGAATTGGCCCTGCTAATAGTTGATAGATATGGGGAGAACAGCACAGGGTGGAGCAGGAGGCTGAAACTTTTAACAAGCCAGTGCCACCCTAATTAATGCAGTTCTGACATGATTCAAATTCTTTCTGACAACGCCCAGAAGTAATTCAGGAATGTTCATAGAATGAACTGATTGACCTCACCTCTGCACCTCTGTTAGGTAGCCAAGCATGCCATTTTAAAACTCCCTTATACTTGACCAATCTTCCCCAATCCATGTTAGGATAGGTAGATAATTTTACTACCAGAGATGAAGTTTGGTGGAGAAGGAAAATGAAGTTGGAAGAAAATACTAGCTTTTTTGAGGTTGTCTTGTATTAAACAATACAGCACCAGTTGTCAGCCTCATTACGGCAGAGAAGGGGTCAACAACCAGAGCAAACAGATTTTATGCTGATACACTTTTTCTGCTGGCTCAAGGATTAGTAAAAATAGCACTTTAACATGGCCATCTGGATATGTCCTCTATAAAGCAAACAAAGGGAAAAAAATTAAAGGATGCAAAATTTTGGATAAGTATTTGAACTCAAAGTCATATGACACACACTTATTTTGTGTGTGAGTGTGGGCGGGTGTACTTTGTGTGTAAAACTTTACTAAACATCTTGGTTTAGTCTGATGGTCCCAGCAGAATTATGAAATTATTTCTTGAAGGTCCTCACAAAATGGCTGCCACAGATTATCTTTCTCTTCTCCATAGTAGGTGGAGCTAGCCTCCAAAGATGGGAAGACATTGTCCTTAGCCAATCAGGACTGAGTTTGAAAAGGTATAAATAGCACTTCTGTGCCTCAGTTCCCCCTCCTTTGACTCAGTCCTGAGCCAAGGATGTGTGCTTTTTCTCCTTGAAGACTTCTCCAGTACTACAATTCTACTTGTCAATCCATCAATGTTTCCCTTATCGAGCTCCCCAAGTGACAGCTGCCATCTCATCTGTGTCGAAGGCAGTCCCGGGCGTCCGCTCAGCTTCTGCTCGCTCCTTGAGTCGAAGGCCCCACTTGAACATCCATAACCCGGCTGTGTGAAGAAGAGGGAAATAATCCAGTTAACTGGATCTTGTGGGAGCAGGGTATTCCTAGCAGCTTTCCTCCTTCCAGCTGGAGATTGTGCTCTGAGAGCTGAGGCCACTCCAAATTGCACATATCACCAACCTGCCAGTAAGGAACAGTGGCCCGAGCAGCTGTATAACCAATTTCAAATGGTAGTTAACTTGCTAGTTGGGGGCAGCGATCACAAAACCAAGCATTTGGTTCATGAATCGCAGTGGGTGACGGGCAGAGTGAGAGAGTCAACATCCATAGCCATGAATCAATTGCTTGCCATGCAGGGTGCTTGGGGGCTGAATGTTCCCTTTGATCCTGGGCCCTTCCTCATTAACTAGCTCATTTGGGGGACTCCTGAAGTGGAAACTGACAGATTCGGCCTTTCCTTTGATCCAAGGCCCTCTCTGTGTCTGTCACTAGTTCCTGGGCTATCTGCTTCCATTTGGGCTTCTCTGAATTGCTTGGCTTGCCTACAGGCTGGTAAGCATGCAGTCAGCCTTTGAGAGTACCAGTGGCCATCTTGAAGCCTCTCACAAGCATCGAAGGCACTAAGGCAATAAGGGCATCACTATTTTGTTTCAAATACCAAGAGTGGGCAGAGGCCATTTTTGAAGCCACATCAAGGGCGGCAGCCATATTGGATGCCCCTTCTTTCCAGCAGCCATTTTTAAGGCCTAATAAGGGCAGCAGTCATTTTGAAAGACCAACTAAGGACAACTGCCATCTTGTTGGCATCATTTAAGGGTGGTGGCCATTTTAAGTGACTGTTTGGACCTTCTAATTTATCCAGGCCTTTCTGAGGCCTACCTCGTTGGCAGAGGCTTTAAATAAAGCTGACAAAAGTTCAGACTAGCTGCCTGTAGGTCTGCCTCAGGAGTACCTGTTAAGGAGTCTGTGAGCCCAGCATAACTGGAACAATGATAGTACAAACTATCAATGCCCCCTCCCCCAGTATTTGAAAGTATCAGTTTTTCATGAACTGAACTTTAACACAAAGAGAACATGATTTTTAAATTGGAGTTAATTTTTAAAATGATGCCTTTTACAAAAGAAATTACCAAACTATAACATTGTGATTGGTTATGTGTCTTAGGTTTTTTTTTAAATGTAGACATAAGTACACACTGAAAATATATCTACTGCATTGGTGACAGGATGGGCATCCAGCCAGAAAACACTCAGATACTTAGACCTGGAAGTGTGGAAGATAATTGCTGTTGCTACTCAGCAGGGGATAGCCGCATTGTTCCAGCCACTGATTTCCTTCACCCTTCCTCTATGAATTATTTGGCTGACTACCCTGAACCTTATTAGCACGACTATGGCCAGCAGTCACAGGGTTAGAGGAGGAGAGAGAACTGGAGCTTGCTCTGTCAGAGGTTGAAGAGTGGCTATCTGACCTTCCTATCACCACAGGGTCTTCTACTCCAATTTATTCAGATCCCTTTGATTTACAGCAAAAAAATAAAAATAAAAATGAGGCTAAGCTACAGCCTCAGTACTCTGGAACTTCTGAGGACTCCACTACCAGGGATCCACAGTTTGTGGAGGCCATCTCTGACACAGAGGTAATTATAGCTCTTCCCCTCTTTGTGAAAGCATTAAAGCAGCAAGGAGTCTCTCTGGCATCAGGCCCTGGACCAGTAACTTAGAGATTAATGTTATTTCAATGTTGAGCCAGCCCCAACCACATTCCTCAGGCTGCCTCCATTTGATACTCCAGTATCAACACTTGACAATCCAACCCAGATGCCTGGTGACTCTCAGGGGTTTCTGTGTCCAGAGGATTGGAGGATGGAGCTGGCTTTGCAGAAGGCTCACCACGTGGCTACCTGGTAGATGCATGCTTCTATCACCACATCATTCTTCCTGCCCACCTCCTTGAGCTGTGGACTGCCCACCAGAAATGGCTCTCCGGGCTCCACAGGACCTAACTGAACTGGTGGCTTCCACACAGCTTAAATCTGATGCCGCCCTGCAGTCGGCTCACCTAGTGGCTCAATCCATGGGCACTTCTGCTGTTGCCAGGCAGATACACAGGAAGAGCATCCAGCCAGATCCATTCGGTTGCCCAGACTCCACCCACAAGGGATTATGGGGTCATTTAAAGAAGAAGTTGAAGATTCTTGTGGAGACACTTAGAAATCAATGTAGTACTTTCAGCTCAAAACCCTACCACAGAAACTTAATGCTGCAAGTCTCCAGAAGAACATAATCAACAGTGGAACTGAACATTTCCCGTCAACCAAACAATGTCGCTTGGCGGGACCCAGAGGAAGAGCCTTATCTGTGGCGGCCCCAACCCTCTGGAACCAACTCCCCCCAGAGATTAGAATTGTCCCTACCCTCCTTGCCTTTCGTAAGCTGCTTCAAACCCACCTCTGCCTCCAGGCATGGGGGAACTAAGATACACTTTTCCCCTAGGCCTTCACAATTTATGTATGGTGTGTTTGTATGTATGATTGTTTTTTATATAATGGGTTTTTAACTGTTTTTTTAGTATTGGATTTTGTTGTACTGTTTTACTGCTGTTGTTAGCCGCCCCGAGTCTGCGGAGAGGGGCGGCATACAAATCCAGTAAATAATAATAATAATAATAATAATAATAATGATAATAATTTCCTAAGAATTCTAGGAACGCTGGCAGATGTAATCCTCATCCTCTCCCCAATTTATTTTCAAATGTAAGTTATCCTCCAAGCATTTCAGAAATTCACAAATTCCAACTGAGTATCATCCACGTTAGTATCATGCTAGGTGAGTTGTGATAAAATAGTTGCTGGTAATCTGTAGCATCCAGATGCACTGACAGATCAGAATTTGAAGAACCATAAATGATATTTCTACCATATGTGTCAGTCAGACAGTCCATCCATTGAAGGGAAATAATGACATTTCAAAGAGAAAGCAAGCTTTCACTCAAGATTCTGAAAGTTTTAAAATTTCATTAAGATTTCTTTTTTAAAGGTTTTTTAATTTTTTCCTCACAGTTTCCATATATACATCAATGCATATACCTTAAGACATATCAATAACACACATAATTATATATTTTATCCAATCATAAATCAATATCATATTTTGGTACCTATTTATGCTGTTTTTTATCAATCTGTTTTTCTATTCTTTACACTCTGCTCCCTCTATCTCCATAATTTTAATATCCATTTCAGTCATAATTTGAATATCTATTTCAGCAATTTGAACTGATTTCTCTATATTAATTCATCCATCCATCCATCCATCCATCCATCCATCCATCCATCCATCATTTACCCATTTGTAGTAGAAAGGGGCTGTAAATAAAGCTTCACTATTTTAAACTCTAAACTCTTTCTAAACATTTTGGTCAAGGTGCTTGGAACTACAAATATTTTGTTTAGCTTTCCCCCCTTTTGTATTATAACTAATGTGGGAAATATGAAGTATAAATAAATAAATGAAATTGTTCTGCAAACCAGCTAGGTTATTACCACCTTCTGATTTTTTTTAATCAACTTAAAACACATCCAGAGTAGACTTGCAGTAACAGTAGATCAGTGATTTTCAACCATTTTTGAGCCGCGGCACATTTTTTACATTTACAAAATCCTGGGGCACACCACCAACCAAAATGACACAAAATGACACTCTAACGCAGTACATATTACACATATAGTTAATAATATAGTTTCTAAATGTATTTATTTTCACTTAGTGTGAAATCTGGGCTTATTTCAATGAACACAAAAGGGATATCCTGGCAGGAATGGTAGTTTGGAGACCCATGTTTAATTTCCCCACGGCACACCTGACCATGTCTCACGGCACACTAGTGTGCCGCGGCACACTGGTTGAAAAACACTGCAGTAGATGACATCTCTCTCTCTCTCTCTTTTTACAGTTTCATTGCATGCTACACACATATGCATCAATGAAACTGTCATTTTGTTACATCTTGCTGTATGTTACTAAAATCCTGCTTTGCCTGAATGATCTCAGCATGAGGTTTATCAAAAGAACAAGAGTGTTGGAGAAGCCTGGCTTGATATGCAGAAAAGCCATACATCCAAAAGACAGTAAAAGAAAAGTTAAAGAAGGCAGACATGAAGAGAATCAAGGTCATGGAAAATAAGAGGAATGCAAGCAGGTTGGACAGATCCAATCTGTCTTTTGAAGATATCAAAATTCTTTAGAGCTCTAGCTCTTGGGACTTCAGTATAGGTTATTCTCATTTACTTTTATTTTCCGCAATGTGTCTCTTCCAGAATCTTATGCAAGTTCAATATTTAAATCCCAAACCATAAGGAATGCAAAATGGATTAACTCAGGATTACAAGAATGGAGGAGATATCAAAAAGCCTGTGTGTGTGTGTGTGTGTGTGTGTGTGTGTGTTATGGGGGGGATGTCATTGTATTGCCAGATCCTTACTTCTGCTCTAGTTAGCCTGCAATCTTATACAGTAAATGCCATGAAATTCAATGAGACTTATTTCTCATAGATATGTTTATAATTGCTTTTGTTAAAGACCAACATCTAGAATAGAACTGCTGCATATATTTAAATGAACTCTTTTATACAGAGCAATATGTTAATATGTGGCTGTGAAGGGAACAGCTGTTCAAAAGAAAACTAGTGCACAGATTGATAGAGAATCAAGAGATTTAGCTCATTCTGAATAAGGTTAATAGGGACATTATTTAAAATAGGAAGAAAAGTGTTGAAAGAGTTTTAAGTATGCTAAGAAGCTGACTTTACTCAAAGTTGCAAATGCAATTAAGAGAGTTCAAAATGAAGTAATTTTGAAAAGGTAGAGTTCTGAATTGAAAATGAAGCACACTTTCTTTCCTAATACAATTGTATCTGGGGTGAAGTCCAACAGACTCTGACAAATTCTGGAGAACCGGTAGTGGAAATTTTGAGTAGTTCAGAGAAACTGCACCTCTGACCCCAGAGTAGGGTAAGGATGGAGATTTTGCAGTATATTTCCCTTGGAGTGGGATGGGAATGAAGATTTTGCAGTACTCTTCCCCTCCCACGCCCACCAAGTCACACCCACCAAGCAACACTATGTCCATTAAGCCCTGCCCACAGAACCAATGGTAAAAAAAAAATGGATTTCACCACTGAATAATATGTTTCTATAATTTATTATTTTCATTAGATACTACCATTTATCTAGGAGTCACTTGTTCTAAAAATACAAGGAAGCATGCTTCTCAAGTAGGATTGAAAATGACTAACTCAAAGACATCCAGTCAAGCTTTGTCACTAAATGGAAATTTAAATTAGGTCTCCCTGGTTTGCAATCAGCATTAGATGACACTATTATAGTATGACATGGTCTTTCTTTCTTTCTTTCTTTCTTTCTTTCTTTCTTTCTTTCTGTCTCTCTCTCTCTCTCTCCCTCTCCCTCCCCCCCTCTCTCTCACACACACTTGATATTAAATTCATCTTATATGATACATTAGATATTTGGGATCTCTGGCATATGGGGCATATTAATTAGCCCACGCTTGTTTCTAAATTGTGGCTCACGATTTTTTCTATTTTTCTAAGTTTTTAAAAATTTTCTAAATTCTAAATACAGTATCTGCAAGTATGATATAAAACTGAACCCATTTTTAAAACTACATGATAGGTCATAGTTCTCATTCAGATCATTCTCAGAGTCAATGATTTACTCTATCTAGGGAAGACTATAATATATGTATATAATTTCTGTTCAGGTTGATGCTGTCAGTAGCAGTAAGAGAAGGGGAAAGAGGAGAAGAAGGAGAAGGAGGAGGACAAGTTTGTATAGTTCTGGAGCAGACCAGACTGTTCTTTTAAGTTATAAATTTAAGGTTTCATCAGGCACCAAGTCATTGTTTTCTCAATATGGAAATATTACCCTTGAAACTATTTTTCTGTAACTTTAAATCTCAGAATAAGAGGATATATATTTGAAGTGCTAGCTAGTGAAACAATTATTACACAATTGAAAAAACTTCAGTGGAGAGTGAGAAAATAAGATCATTTCAATTTCCGCTCATGCTTCAAAAAGCCAGAAACTAGAAAATAAGATCTTACTTTACATGCCTCATCAGCAGTAAACCAAGTTTTGTTCAGACTTGCATACTGTCATAGATTCATTATTTGACCGAATAAAGTAATAGAAGACTAAATCTATCCATATCAGCTTCCAAAACATATACTTTATGGGTCCCCATCCCCCCCTAATAATTGATGTAACTTCCATCATGCTAAGCAGTTTCTGCTAGTACTGTATAACATTTATGAAGGTGGCCATTCAGCAAGTCCATCATCAAGTGCAATTTTTTAAAGTCGAATGATTCATTCAGCTGAGGTACCACCATTCTTTCTGTTATTTGAGGCAAATTCTTCTACATTTAACCTCAATCCTTGTTCTATGAGATGCTTTCTCCCAGCACTTGATTTTGCAAGTTTGATAAGAAAGCATCAACCAGCATCAACGGTTGTGGTTAGCTCTGGCCCAGCTCCTGCCCCAAGGATTGTGGATGTGGGGGAGACATCCACATGCTGCAGGCCTGTTTTGCTCCCGGTGGAATCTGAAGATGAAGGCTCCTCTGACCAAGAAGACATGAGTGACAGGGAGGAGGAGAGTCTTGCAGACAGCTCAGAAGGAGATCAATTATCTAGCTCCTCCTTGGATTCAGAACAAGAGTTAATGATACAGCCACGCATGTGGAGAGCGATGCATAGGCAACAACAGCCGAGAGATTATTATCAAAGAAAATGAGGCCACCTGTGGTTGGGTGGGGCTGTGGTAATTAGTGAGGCTGCTATAAATAGCAGCCTGTGGGTTTGGCCATTGTGGAGGATTATCTGATCCTTGTGTTTCGTGTCTGCTTTGCTGACTTTGATCTTTGTGTGCTGATTTTTCCCCGCTTTGAAACTAAACCAGAGCAAAGTGTGCTTCACTTTGTGAAAGAATAAGGACTGTGAATTGCCTGACAGCTGCAAGCTAAGTATCACAGAACTGATAAGGGACTTGTACAAATTACCAATTTGTTTGGAGACAAGTGCTCTTTGCTATACAAAAAGAGTGCTTCGTTTATCTGCATTTTTCAGTATAAAGAACATTGTTTTGAATTTTCAAACATCTGTGTGTCTGAAATTGTATCTGGGCATTTTTGGGAGGATTCTACCAGAGAGCTCGACAGCACATCAACCAGCAAAAGGGTTATTGAATTTTGGTTCTGGAGACCTGGGGGATGGGAGATTGGGGACAGGGTTGATTTTTTAAAAAATTGCTATTTTCAGGAACAGGTTTGGACTTTCAAACTTTCGCACTGTATATGCTTTATTCAGTTTAAATTGAGACCCCATGTTAGTCTTTTGCCACTATCAGATAATAACTTCAGGTTGAATCCATGCTCTGAAGCATCTAACGTTACTGGGGGTTTTTCAGATGGACAAAGTGGCAATTTCATTATTGCAATGCAAACCATCATTTTCCTATGTGGCTATGACTCACAGACAGGTCTAAAAGACATGGAGCTTGTATCAAGGCAGCAAGTTGTCCCCCCTCTACAAACACAGTTGTCCTTTCCTTTAAATCTTAAGCTTTCAGTTTAATCAGATCAGAACTGATCACATCAGTTTAATGAGCATCTGTAGCAGATAAAAAATCCTATCCCAAGGAAAGTTTCAACTAGATCTGTCAATCAAACCTATCTAGTAGAGAAAGATCATCAAAATCTTGGCAGCAACTATTCAAGAACAGGAAGTTTTTCCTCCTGGGTAAGCTTCTAAAAGAGCAAGGGCCAACTTCATTTTACTTTTATTATATACTCTCACCTGAAGAACAAAGCAGCTCTTTTCTGGCTGGCCCAAAGCCAGATAAACAAAGCTCCAATTATCACAGATTTGACCTAGAGATCTAGGAAATATGTAACAGTCTTGGGACTCAGAAAATCTAGATGCAAAATTAGAACTTCACTTTTGTTTCATGGAAAATAATCAGAAGTATGGCTTTGTCTTATTTTGTTTATCCTTTGTTATTTTGTTATAAATTTACAGATATAAGTCTATTTTCTCCTATTTCTTGTTCTCTTGATTTTCTTTCCTTTTCACTTGCTTAACCTGACTATAAATACTAAAAACCTATATTACTGAAATCAGCTCTCCTTTAGCAAGGAGCTGAACTTTTATATATGGGGAACTTCTGGAGCTTAGCCTCCAGAGATAGAGGAAAAAAGAAACAGAGAATTTACCAGTTTTCTCCTTCTGAATAAGGGAAGGGTTTTCTCTTCCATAAACTAGATGGTAAAAGTGTTTTGAATACTTTCTGCAGATGCACAGAAGATTTGTGGATGGAAGATCTAAAGCACTGGTGTCAAACTGGAGTTGTCATGTTGCTGTCATATGACATTTCATGACATTTTTTCCCTTTGCTGAGCTGGAGTGGGCATGGCCTCCACTGTGGGCTGCCCATTTGACATCCTTGATCTAGAGAATTACCAGATTCCTGTGCATGCTTGCAAAAACACATCCAATTAGCATATCCTTCAGGTGCTTTTAAGAGACTGGAACAGAACCTCAGTGAAAAATATACTTCAGGTGAATTGGGTCAGAGACTCATCCCAGTATAACTCATTCAGCGTGGCCCACAGGAATTGAATTCTAGAGACAAAACACAATTGCGCCATTGGTTATATCACAAATTGGTTCCCACCAGCACTGGGAAGGGAGAGGTATGGAAGCAAGCCCTCAGTCCCTCCTCCATTGCTATAAAATTAATCCACTATGTCAACACTAAGGCACAATCAATAAGATATCACAATATCATGTGCCCTGGAAATAACTGTTCCATTTGAATGTCTGTTGTGGGTGTAGCAACAAAAAAATGGAAAAGGCTGTACATGCATATGCATGTAGAAACAGCTAGGAACAACAAACAAATGATCTATGAGAGTGAGAATATTTTACTGATTCTGAAAGAGATCTTTTGTGCGAACTCCAATCCTTCCAAAGTCATAGTCATAGTCTTTTAGAAAGAGGTAAAGAGGCATACAATTAGAAAGTCTTTATTACTTGTCTTCGTGGATTGGAATTCCAGGTTCTTTGTGGTATGGTTTCACCAACATATATTTACGTTACAATATTTACAGATAAACTCAGATTTAGAGGCTATTGAGGATAGTTTGGAGGATAGGCTAAGCAATATCCATGAGAAAACTGCATGAGAATAGGTTATTAGAACCATGCATATTTCACCTTTAATCTTGAATGAGAATGTATTTCTTCCTTCAAAACTGGCATACAGTTGAAGGTATTCTTGGAAACATAGCTGGTCACGGATTCTGGGCACTGCCTACTCCTAAAATGTTAGAATTACATGCTTAAATCTTGTAAAATTAGTGTGTGGCAGCCTATTTATTGAAGGGCTCTAGGACAGAACACAACTTAGATTTTCTGGAACACTTTCCCCATGGGATATCCCTTCTGGCCATGTTTAAAAAGCTTAAAATATTGACTCTTTCTCCACTTGATTGAGAAAGCTATGATGCTTGGGAAAATGGAAGGAAAAAGGAAAATCAGTAGAAAGATGGATAGACTCAGCAGAAGTGTAATGGATACACTGTTGAAATATCTGAAAAACCAGGTTAGGAAACCATCATAGATTAAAAAAATCTGTGATCCCAGTCAATAATTTGATGACACTTAATCAATTAAAAATATGTTAACATGGAGATTCTGGTGCTAGAATCTCACTGTCAGCAAGGTGTATTGGTTGATCATGCGTCACATATAAATCCATCACATGTTTCTTAGGAGTAATTTTAAGTAGATGGTTGACCTGCTGAATTTTTGCTTGCACAACTGCTTTATTTGATTACATTTTGTCAATTCATTATGCCTTGTACAAATGCTTTAGGCGCAATTTTATTAGGGCTATCTCTATTGAGTGACTGAGGATGCTGCACCTCTTCAGTGTCATCTAGAGGCATTTCTCTTCATTCAAAAGTTAAACTGAAGCATCAAAGAAACTCTGACTACAGGGATTCTGGCTTGCAATTCCATAACGAGATACAGACCTGAAGAAGGTCCACATCAAAGTTTGATAAGGCAGGTCAAATAAATAATTATTTTCTCATGGTTTGAAGCAGATTTTATCTTACTCTCTTGTTTTGAAAGAATGATTATTTCATGATGGAGGATATGTGTGTGTGTGTATTAAAAAAACACTAGTAGTTTATCAGTGAAAAACAATGTTTCATCTCAATGTTAGTTGAGATATGTTTTTTTCCTCTGTAAACTACTACTTTACTGAACTTTTACTTATTTATTTATTTATTTATCAGATTTGTATGCCGCCCCTCTCCATAGATTTCAGTGGTTAAAGAAGCTTACTGAAAGACAGATTGCTGCCCCACCCAAAAAAAAGGCTGAATAGTGGTGTTAACTTGCATTGCCTGATCTGTGCATGATTCTAAGCAAAAATAATGTCATGCATTTAATAAAGTAAGAAATTTATCTATTTTGCATGCCCCAGCCTTCTCCACTTATGAACCACCGAGAGCTATAGACAGCTCTGGATTATCCATTAAGCAAAATAAACATGAAGGCCGTCATATATTTTTTCCCCATAGTTATCAAATCCTTCACTCTTTCTCTGCCACATTCAGCATTAGTTTTGCAGCACTTTTTGACTCTTGTCACTTAAGCAATAGAAGAACCATTATTTGGGGGCTGTGCTTAGGGAATCAATTGACTTCAATCCAGACTGACTATGAGTATAGAAATAGTTTGCAGAGAAACTCTGTACTTGTATCTCTTTCCCTCGTCTAAAAGACTTATTTTTGCCTATCTCCATGTAACAAGTCTCCTATTCTTGGAGGTTTCCTTTCTTCTATCCTCTCAGTTTATCCTCTCTTTTGTGTCTGATCTGTGCAATTCAGTGCCTGAATTCTATAGAAAGAGAGGGGATTGCTCTGCAGGCCTTTAGATGCGAGTGGATTTAAGCAACTCAGTTCTTTCTATCACTATGTTAATTCCTAAGTCAAGTTTATCTTCTTTTATGCAAACAGCTCAACAGTTATTTTCTCTAGATGTTATTCTTTTACCTTTAATATTTCTCTGTAGGATGTTAGCACCCACCCCACTCTTAGGGGAATGAAATGTTTTAGGAAATATTAAAAAGCAGAATACAGTAATACCTCATCTTATGAACTTAATTGGTTCTAGGACGAGGTTCGTAAGGTGAAAAGTTCATAAGATGAAGCAATGTTTCCCATAGGAATCAATGGAAAAACAAATAATGTGTGCAAGCCCAAAACTCACCGCTTTTGCCCATTACTGCCGGCATTTGGATTCTTGTTCAGGGGTGGGTGACAGCGGTGAGGGGGTGGATGTGACATTCCCGGCACTGTTGCTGCTTCTCAAAGGGAATCCGTCACTGCCACCACTATCCTCTTGTCCTGGCAAGAGAGATGGAATCCACTGGGAGGGGCAGCCCCACCCTTTGGGAGGGTGGGGCTGGAGCAGAGGGGTGGCTGCGAAGGAGCTGGCTTGGCGAAAACGCTCTCAGCAAAGGGGCTGTGAGAGGGTTTTCTCTGAGTGCTTCAGGAACGCCTGCCCTTCCCCTCTCACAGCTCCTTCATTGGGAGCGCTTTCGTCCAGGGCTGTCAGCAAAGGGGCTGCAGGAGAGGTGGGGCAGGCATTCCAAAAACACTTGGAGAAAGCGCTCTTGCAGCCGCTTCACTGGGAGCGCTTTCACCGAGCGCTTTCGGAATGCCTGCCCCACCTCTCCTGCAGCCCCTTTGCTGACAGCCCTGGATGAAAGCGCTCCCAGCAAAGCAGCTGTGAGAGCGCTTTCTCCGAGCGCTTCAGGAATGCCTGCCCTGCCCCTCTCACAGCCCCTTCGTTGGGAGCACTTCGTTCAGGGCTGTCAGCAAAGGGGCTGCAGGAGAGGCAGGGCAGGCATTCCGGAAGCGCTCAGCGAAAGAGCTCCCAGTGAAGCGGCTGCGAGGGCGCTTTCTCCGAGCGCTTGGGGAATGTCTGCCCCACCCCTTTTGCAGCCCCTTCGCTTGGAGTGCTGCCAGCAAAGGGGCTGCGAGAGGGCCACTTGAAGCTGCCCACCAGGATTCTCACTAGCGGCTGGAGGAGGAAGAGGAGAAAGCCACTGCTGCAGGAGGAGCTACACCCCAAGGCAGGAGGCGGAGGAGGAGAAAGCCAGAGAGAGGGGTGGATCAGGTGGGCGGGGGCAACAGCGGGAGGCCAGGGGCATGAGGGGGCCAGAGGCAGCCGAGGGGGCCCAGACTCCCGCGCCTGAACATGGCCTCCTTCCCCACCGAGCCTCACGGCCACAAAGGAGGTGTGGAAACTTTTGCAAACTTCAGAGCCTGGCATGGCTACAGAGGTGGTGGCAGCTGCAGCTTTTCCTCCTGCGAGCAGGCGGTGGCTCCTAAGCAGGCTCCAAGTTCAGGCGTGACTCTCTCTCCCCCGCGGAATCCCAGCGGGGGCTGTAATCAAGTGGGAAATCCTGGCAGTGACAGTCACAAGGCAGGGGAATCCCTGCGGCAGTCAGAGAGTGCACGCACAGTACGAGAGCACATGTGCAGTAAGAGAACCGAAGCCAGGGGCTCGGGTTCATAAAACAAAAATGGTTCTTAATACAAGGCAAACAAATCATAATCCCTGTGTTTGTATCACGAAAAGTTCATCTGAAGGAGCGTTCGTAAGACAATGTATCACTGTATTATATTTCCCTGGATGAGAAATGGAAAAAAATGTTTTTAGGCAGGAAACAGACTCACTCTTAATAGCCCCACCTTTATCAATGAACAACTAGGGCCAGAGCCAATTCACGGAAATTTCTCACTGAAGATGGAATACATCTTCAGTAGCCCTCAGAGGGTACATTGTGACTATAGGATGGCAGGAGTAATATTTCCATTCATCTAATGTCACTTATCCATTTACTAGAACAATATACTGAAGAATTCTAGGTTTAAACAATAATCTGCTTACTTCAGAAATAGAACTTGAACCAACTGCCCTTCCTGTTTGGTACTTTTACATTATATGCTTCCCAATATTTATTCTGGTTTTTTAATGTGCACATCATACAAAATGATATAAATTGCATGCAGATATCAGGTTGTGGTTCAATATTTTGTGTGAATACAGCCTTTTGTTCTCTTATAAACACAGTATGAACACCCCTTTGCAATGGAAGAATGGTGTAAAATTATATTTCCAGATAGAATTCATACTTAAAAACAACAAAAGCAACACCACTTTCCTTTGGTGAAAGAAACCCTTTTCCCAACTCTTCTTTCTTGATATATTATGTTTTCTAGTGTTATCCAATCTCTGTTATATCAGAGTTTTAGTTTAGTTTAGTTTTAAAATTGTAAACATTTTTCCACTTCTGTGGATGTGATACAAAGACAGTTTGTGTGGAAAAAAATGTACACTGGGAACTGTATGTTCAAGAGTATTTTATTTATTCAATTTCTATAACCACTCAACTCAACCAGATGACTTTGGGTGGCTTACAATTCTTCTATTGTAAAAACAATTAAAAAAATAAAAACATCCACAAAATAAGTACAGAGACAATGATGATTAATCAAGTTGGTAAAGTTAAGCAATGAGGCTCTTAATACATTTTGAGGCCAAGTTTTTAAACCTTTTATATAACATAAGCAGGGTTGGGGCCATTCTAATTTTCAAAGTGCAAATAAAACAGGAATTATAGCAGTATTTTCCTCATCTTCAAAAAAAAAGTACAGAATGTTTTTCCTTATTTTATTTACAGAAAAAAAATAACAACATATTTTTGCTTTTTGGAAAGAAAAAAATGAATCTGGCATATAAATTCAGCCTCTGCAGTTATGGTTTTCCATGTGTTATGAAAACAAGATTCATCTAATAATGGTTGCTATATGGTTTCTGAAAACCAATCAACCATATTAACACTATGCTCATATAGAACAAGCCTGGTATTTTATGACCCCTAGGCAATATCCACCCATTTGCTTGTCCCTTTCTGGCAGCTAAAAATTAGAAATCAAATGTCAATAAGTTTACATCATAAATGCAATACAGCTAAAATGCTTTTATTTTGAAGGTGACTGCTATTTATTTTTAATGTATGTATCTGCATGTGCGCATGCTTACATGCGTTCCTAGCAATTTGTTGGAGAACAGAGATGCTGAGTTAACAGTTAGACCCCAGAAGCCTTAGCTCACGTTAAAAAAAAGAAGATTGATGCAGAATGTAGAGTTTTTAACAAGACATGGACTTTTAAGCATTTACTGAAGTCAAAGGTCAAGCTGTTTGGTCAGCTGGTGGAATACAGATCACTGTCTTTAAGGATTACAATTTGAATTGCCACTATGAGACTGAACACCCAGAGCAATACAAGAATTTGACAGATACCGAGCGGGCATCTGATCCTTTGCTAGCTAAGCTGCAAAGCCAGCAAGACATTTTTCTAAGCTTCACACATCCAGGAATAGAGCAGCCAAGACAAGTTATGTGATATCCCACAAAATCACACACACACACACACACACACACACACGCACATGCACACGCACACACAGAGAACAATTTTCTGATGGCAAGTTTATCAAAGATTGTTTGGTGAACTCTGCAGTGCTATCTTATTGTGAGAAAAGAAAAGCATTTGAGACTGTGTCCCTCTCCAAATGATCTGTAGCAAGAAAGATTGAGAACATAATAGGAAATATGGAGCTTTCGCTGTAAAACAAAGCAGACAATTTTGACTTTTTCTCCTTGGCTTTGGAGGAGAGCTTCAATGTCTGCAACACAGCCTAGTTACTCATCTTTGTACAGGAGACCTTTAAGATTATAGAGGAATTGTCAAGGATGCTTTCAATGAAAGGGCTGACAACAGGGAGTGATTTGTTCACAGAGGTAAATGCATGCTTAGACAAGCTGAGAATGAAATGGGACAAACTGACAGGTGTTACGAAGGATGGTTATTCAAGTCTGACAGGGAAAAATGTTGGACTTTTGAAGTGGATGCTAGATAAAATGACTGAAATGAACCCTGAACAGATTGGTATTTTTTACATTGTATTATACACACCAGGAGATTTTGAATATCTATCATTGTGCATTTAAACAATAACAATCCTATAATTCATTTTCAGACAGTGTAAAAGGGATTACATTGGAAGGGAAATTTTACTGAAAAAATCTTCTTCTGGCCACAATAACCTTTGCTACTGCTCACTGGCCCTTGGGGAACTCCAACTTTTATATAATTTGTTCTATTTAAGTAGAACAGCAGGGTACAGAAATACTCTCATGAGTATTTTATGATGAAAAGAGTTTTTGATGAGGGTATGCTTAATCCAAGGAAAGCTTTTGAAAATGTGCTAATATTTCTAGGTAGATTTTTCTGACTGGTATTTGATTTTATGAGGGTGGGGAGGAGGAACTGAGAAGATAAATCGATTAACGTGGTACATAGTTTCATGATTTCCCCCCCAATTGATTAGTTGATGTGAGGTGCAAAGTAATTAAAATAAGAAGAAAATCATTATAGTTGATTTCCACTTCCCCATGTTTTTAAAAAAAATATATAGTTAAAATTTCATAAGAAGAGCAAACTAAAGAAGAATTAAAGTTCTTCCTCTTGTTTGGTGTACATACAAATATCATACAAAATTGTTGTGGTTAGTTCTGGCCCAGCTCCTGCCCCAAGGACTGTGGATGTGGGGGAGGCATCCACAAGGACTGTGGATGTGGGGAGACATCCACATGCTGCAGGCCTGTTTTCCCACCCCCGGTGGAATCTGCTGATGAAGGCTCCTCTGACCAAGAAGACATGAGTGACAGGGAGAGTGTGGCAGACAGCTCAGAAGGAGATCAATTATCTAGCTCCTCTTTGGATTCAGAACAAGAGTTAATGCGGTGCATAGGCAACAACAACTGAGAGATTATTATCAAAGAAAATGAGGCCACCTGTGGTTGGGTGGGGTTGTGGTAATTAGTGAGGCTGCTATAAAGAGCAGCCTGTGGGTTTGACCATTGTGGAGGATTATCTGATCGTTGTGTTTCATGACTGCTTTACTGACTGACTTTTTGTGTGCTGATTTTTCCCTGCTTTGAAACTAAACCAGAGCAAAGTGTGTTTCACTTTGTGAAAGAAGGACTTTGAATTGCCTCACAGCTGCAAGCTAAGTATCACAGAACTGATAAGGGACTTGTATAAATTACCAGCTTGTTTGGAGACGAGTGCTCTTTGCTATACCAAAAGAGGGCTTAGTTTAAGTGAATTTTCATTATAAAGAACATTGTTTTGAATTTTCAAAGGTGTGTGTGTCTGAAATTTGTACCTGTGAATTTTTGGGAGGAGTCTACCAGAGAGCCCAACAGAACACAAAATATTGATATTTCTTGGTATACGGAATCATAAAGGGGAATATTTAGCTCATCTTATGAAGCCTTATATCCAGTTCAGAAAAACAAAATTAAATATTCCACAACATGCTGTGTGGCTCTCCGGCCTCTCTCTGAACACATACAATGAAAGGGAATCTATCACCTATCTGGGTGCTTGGTTCTATTCTCAAATTGCTCTTATTATGAGTGTTTAGGATTCATCCCAGGCAAAATTAAATATATAACTTTCCATTATTTGATAACTATTTTTGCTGATCTTGATTGAGATTGCTTCTGCCTGTGATGCAGTCACATCACATTGTTGTTCTTTTTAAGCAGCTACTGTTCGATGACATTTCATTTGGTTGAACTTTCTCTTAAAATCAAGAACTCTATTATTACAAGACTATTTTCTTCCAGTCTTCCTTTTCAAAGCCTTTGTATCCTAAAATGTCCATATTCTGAGACTCATCTCTCCAGATCTTATTATATTTCTGTATGATTCCTAATCTATATATAAAGTGAAAATAATTGCACACAGCCGAGAAGGGGGGGGAGGCCCTTTTCTGAGCAAAATAAATAAATAAACATTAATTTTTTCATTTCATTTTTCATTTGTTTATGATCAGGAATGTTCACATTACTATACCAATGCAAAAGGTATTCAAAAAATTTGGAACTTGCAGCCTAATCTATATCTAAAGTGAAAATAATTGCACACAGCTGGGGGGGGGCTTTTCTGAGCAAAATAAATAAATAAACATTATTTTTTCCCATTTCATGTTTAATTTGTGATCAGGAATGTTCAAATTAGTATACCAATACAATAGGTATTCAAAAAAAAGCACTTACAGTAGCTAAAATCAACATTTTTTAGACCAGGCCCAAAAGGACCAGAGAACAGAACAAGTGTATAGTAAATGTGAACAGAACAGCAGGGTTAAAACAGTATCTGAAACATAGATGTGGAATATATTCTATGCTTGTCTGTCCCATGAGAGATTCTTGTTATCTCATATGGAACACTTCCTTTATTTGATCAGATACATCTTTATATTGATTCATTATCTAGAATATGTCAATTCAATGTGCCTATTGAGTCACTATATTTTTAATTGCCTGAAATTATAACCCATTTTTTTTTCTAGGCAAGAATACAAATAAGCCTTGTAAATCAAGATTTCTGGGGAATTTGTCCATTCATAAAGTTACCATCAGTTGAAAATTTTTTATTGTTCTCTTCTCAAACTTTCAAAATACAGATTGCTAAAAGGAAGCTGTCAGTGATTCTATCTTAAGCTTTCCCTTCAAAATCTTCCTGAAATTTTGGCTGCATTCTATTTCTTCCACAGTCTCTGCTTGCTCAGCATGAAGCTGTCATTCAATCACCAGAACTGATAATTGGCCTCTTTTGAGACCCATAACTTTCTATCAACAGCTGTTCAGGAGATGAACTTTTCACCTCTTTCAGTTCAATATGTCAGAACCTGTTTCTTCTGGTCATTCTATTTTCTCCTTTGTCTCTTCCGCCTTTAAATATATGCTCTATGCTCTTTTGTTTCCTCTGAGAATTCAAGACTACAATTCAATTTTATCTAATTTGACTCCAGCAAGAAAAAAGCTTGTAAAATTATTTGGGCTCAGAGAAAATATGATCCAAAATTACCCATTACCAGTGGTGGAATTCAAAATTGTTTACTACTGGTTCTATGGGTGTGGTGTGGCTTGGTGGGCATGGCTTGGGGGTGGGGGGGGCAGGGGAAGGATACTGCAAAATCCCCATTTCCTCCCCATTCCTGGGGGAAGGATACATTAAAATTCCCATTCCCTTCCCACTCCTGGGGGAAGGATACTGCAAAATCTCCATTCCCTCCCCATCCCACTAGCCTGCTTTCCAGCTCCATTCTCCTGTGCAGAGCAACAAAAGAAGGCTCAGTCGACCAGCTGGGACTCAGGAGGCAGGAACTAGATGGGGGCAGTGCAATCAGAGGTGGTATTTGCCTAAAGTGACCAGATTTTAAGATTGGGAAAGAGGGACACCATTTGGGGGAGGGGGGGCTAGAAAAATTTCACACACAAAAAATCTTTTTCTCTCTTGCTTTCTCTCTCTCTCTCTCTCTCTGTCTCACTCTCTCTTTCTCTCTATCTATTGCTATCTCTTTCTCTTCCTCCTTCCCTATTTCTCTTTCTTTCCCTCCCTCCCTTCCTCTCTCTTTTCTCTCTCTCTTTCTCCCTCTGTGCCTAATCCTCTTTCTTTCTCTCTCTCTCCCTCCTTCCCCAACTCTTGCTCTGTTTCTCTCACCGGAATCGCTCCCAACATGCGGTTCAATTCTCACCAGTTTAATTCTCAGCCAGTTCCAAGGAGGTGATTTAAACGCCCCAATTCCTGAGGCAAAACTCCGACTGGCCAATGCGGCCACCCCACGGCAGGCTTCACATGTGAGGAGGAGTGGCCCAAGCACGCGTCCTCTTTCCCAAGACCAGTGACTGAAGAAGGTGCCCCAGGCGCTACTTGAAGATGCTGACCCCCAGCCATGAACGGACAAATGGTGGTGGTCAGGAAAGAGGGGGCATGGCGACCCGGAGTTGGAGCTCCCTTCCTGTCTCAGTCTGGGGGGAGGAGGAAGAGGAGGCTGGCAGCATCGGCATCACATGGACCCCACTCTCATCTTCTCTCCCTCCCCCTGCCTCCATCTTCCCCTCCATCTCCCCCTCCCTTCTCTTGTAGCCTGAGCAGTAGCTGCGGCGATGCCAGCAGCGAGCAGTATTGACAGCAGGAGCAGCACACAAAGGGGAGCACGGTGAGGCAAAGGAAGAAGGGGAACTTCCCAAGCTGCCGAGGCTTATCAAATGCCGCTCTGCACCACTTTGATTTTTTCCTAAAACTTCTGGGCGGAGGTCTGTTAACACGGACCTCTATTAAAATCAGGACATTTTGGAAACCCAGTGGGATGTGGGACAAATGATTGAAAAACGTGACTGTCCCACTGAATGCGGGATGTTTGGTCACTTTATATTTGCCGGTTCTCAGAACTACTCAAAATATTTGCTATTAGTTCTCCATAACTGGTCAAAACTAGCTGAATACCACCGCTGCCAGCTACGTTCAATGGGAAGGAACTATGCTAAGTCTACATCAGATGCATTGTTCCAAATATATACTAACTCCCAGCTTTTCCCTAGTATGTATTTAACATGCCCATGGAACACATCTTTTAAGTTTTCTCATCATAGCATTTATGACAGTAAATGTTAAAGAACTATTTACAGATGAAGCTTTTCTAGGTTCTTTATGGAGAGATATGGAGTATCAAGAAACTCAAATAATGTACAGGCAGTCTCTGATTTGCAACAGTTCATTTAGTGACTATTCAATGTTACAACGGCACTGGAAAAAGTGACTTTTGGCCATTTTTCACACTTACGACTATTGGCCCATCCCTGTGGTTACATGATTTAGATTTGGATGCTTGACAAGTGGTTCATATTTATGATGGTTGCAGTGTCCCAGGGTCATGTGATCATCCTTTGCAACCTGCTGACAAGCCAAGGCAATTGAGGAAACCAGATTTACTTAACAACTGTGTTACTAATTTAACAACTGCAATGATTTACTTAACAAAAGTAGCAAGAAAAGTCATAAAAGGGGTAAAACTATTCAGCACGTTTCTCACTTAGCAACATAAATTCTGGGCTCAGTTGTGGTTGTAAGTCAAAGACCCTTTGTATATTATTTACGATATTGACCTGATGAGTTTCTGTTTTACTAGTACAATGTGTTATCAAAGCTCATTGAACTAGGCTGAACAAAATGTTTTGACAAATTCCATCTATTTTACTTAGTAGTGGTGTTTTTTGGTGTTAGTAAAACCAGTGAACCATTCATCAATGTAGTATCATCCAGTTCACTGAAAGAGGTCGTAAGTCCCATTGGAAAAAAAATGTCTTTCCAGTTTTAGATTATATACTTGCTGAAATATTTAACCCTGCTGTTCTGTTTAAAAAAAGTTACAAATCTTCTGTTCCCGGGTCACCCTGACCCGGACCGAAAACTCTTCATTTGCAGTGCTTATGTTTGGTCTTTTTGAAAGCTTTTTTCACTTGGAAAGTAGTCTGAACATTTCTGCACACAATGATATGAAAATTGAAATGAAAAAAGTAAATCTTATTGGTTTATTTTGCTGATATAATGCACGCCCCCCCGTTTTTGTGAAAGTTTTTTCAATTTATGGATAGTTTTGCTTGCAAAATGCATTCTATTTTACTGAAGTTGGTGTGGGATTGGTAGCTTGAACATTTCTGAACATAATGATATGAAAATTGAACTGGAAAAATTGATGCATATTGGTTTATTTTGTTGATGAAATGCACGCCCCCCGTTTTTTTAAAATAGTCTTCACTTTATGGATAGTTTTGCTAGCAAAATACATTCTATTTTACTAAAGTTGGTGTGGGATTGGTAGCTTGAACATTTCTGAACATAATGATATGAAAATTGAACTGGAAAAATTGATGCATATTGGTTTATTTTGCACATAAATGTATGCCTCCCCCCATGTTCAATTATTTCAATTTATATAAAAATTATGCTGTTAATTTCAAACTTACATACTTTTTTTTCAGTAAAATGGATTTGTTTCATAAAATTAGTTCTCTGGCTACAATGTGGTTGATTTTCAAAAGGATATTCCAAATATTTCTAGCCAAATATGTATAAAAAGTGACAATAATGGCACACAGCAAGGCCGAGGGGGGGGTGGCCCTTTTGTGGCAAAAATAAACCAATAAGAACCATTTTTTCCAGTTCATTTATATTTTTCTTATATTCATAAATGTTCAATTTAGTATATCAAACCTTTTGGGGGAAAATTCCTTAGGGATTTGTAGCCTTAAAAAATAGAAATTGACACGAAATTCAGAAAGGATGGGGGGAGGGGCTTTTTGATCAAAATAAAAATATAAGTCTCAATTTTTCCAGTTCAATTTTCATATCATTATGTTCATAAATGTGCAAACTAGTTTTCCAGTTGAAAAAGTTTTCAAAAAGACCAAATTCAAGTACCTAAAAAAAATCATTTTGGTCCGGGTCTATATGACCCGAACAGACTAAACGTGACTTTTTTTTTGCCCAGAAAAAAAAATTTCCCCCCACACCCACAAATATTTTTTGGATGATCAGCATTGTTAAATTGAGTAAATGAATGCCTAAGATTTTAAAGAATGTTTCGGATTTGGAGCATAAAAAAATAAAAAGTGAAAATGGTTGCAAGCAGCTGAGGGGGGGGGCTTATTTCTGATGTTAAAAAACCAGTAAGAATCATTTTTTTCAGTTCCTTTATATTTTTATTATATTCAGAAATGTTCAAGCTACCAATCCCACACCAACTTCAGTAAAATAGAATGCATTTTGCAAGCAAAACTATCCATAAATTGAAAAAACCTTCACAAAAATGGGGGGGCGTGCATTATATCAGCAAAATAAACCAATAAGATTTACTTTTTTCATTTCAATTTTCATATCATTGTGTGCAGAAATGTTCAGACTACTTTCCAAGTGAAAAAAGCTTTCAAAAAGACCAAACATAAGCACTGCAAATGAAGAGTTTTCGGTCCGGGTCAGGGTGACCCGGGAACAGAAGATTTTTAACTTTTTTTGCCCAGTAAAAACTAAGCCCCCCACCCCCCCAAAAAAAATTCTCATAGAGAGAACCCCTGAAATGATGAATAGTCATGAAATTTCAAGTTTCAGATATGCAGGGAAAATTTTTTACAAGGACTCAAACTTGGCTTCGGGTCAAATAGACCCGAAACAGAACAGCAGGGTTTTTAAGTAAGGAAAAGATACTTTAGGAAAGGGAAGAGTTCTAAAAGTGATGTGTTTAATGTTTAAAGAATGCATGGACAGGAAGCAAAAAGTGATAGAATGCTCTAAATACAATGATGTGCTTTCAATATAATGGAAAACATTAAATATTTATCAGAACATTGATTTGTCTTCTGGAGTGCCTTTTTTCAACTTGACCCAAGCAAGTCACATGGAACAATTTGTTATCTTTATGAAAGTCTTTTAAAGTGCACCGTTCATGCTGGGCAAACACTCCAAAAAGGAAAAGGCATATTGACATAAGCAAAACCAGCCATATTCCCCTAGAAGGCTCAGCATGGCTCCTTTGAAGGCTTTCTCCAGCAGTCTGCACATATTTGCATGTAAACCCATCTGCTTTGATGATAGTCCTAGCAGAAGTACTGCCTGGGCTTTCACACACATGCACAGGGGAAATTTTCAAATCAATTGTTGAGGAACCAGATTGTGGGGGCAATATGCTGGCTCTATTAAAAAGTGCTATTGCTAACATGTTGTAAGCTGCCCTGAGTCTAAAGAGAAGGCCGGCATTAAAATCAAATGAATGAATGAATTGTATATCGTTTTCCAGTGGCTGTGGCTGCTTTACCAATTTGAGAAATGGGACTTCACACATGCCAAGTGCTTTATAATGTTTTGTTTACACAGCCATAATCTTTCCAATTCTTTTTAATAATGTGCGAAATCAGAATAACCTTGTAAGTCATCAGATGAAGAGAAATACTGTAATGCTTTCCAATTATTTTAGCTATATACCTTTTTCCTCCCTAAGAGAGGCTGAAAATTTAGATGCACCTTATACTCTGAATGTAGCTTTTTTCAAAGCATTTTTTCAGCCCTAACTAGGTGTTAATGATGTTCCCAGCTCTAACCTTGTAGGCTCTTTCATTGTTATTCTCTGTAAAGAATATTTTCCAAGCCCTGAATCTTTGAAGGTTTTTTCATTGTTTTACTTTCTCTGAATGTTTGTTTCCAGCCTTAATGAGGTGCTAACACTGTTCCCAGCTCTTACCAGCTTGCAAGCTCTTTTATTGTTACTCTCTCTGAATAAGGTTTTTTGAGCCCTAACCAGAGGATAAAATGATGTGCTGAAGCTGACTAGACCATGGGCACTAACCAGATGAATATCTGGTAGGAAGATCCCCACCCCACCCCCTAAACTAAGGTGCATCTTATACTTTGGTGCATCTTATACTCCAAAAAATATGGGTAATTGAAAAATATGGAAGAGAAGCAGTTTGATCTAATGGTTAAGACATCAGGTTACAAACCAGGAGACTGTGCATTCTACTTCCTCTTGGAGCATGAATGCCAACTGGGTGACATGGACCAGAGGTTCTTGTTCAACCCATGTTTTCAGGCTGGGGCAACAAGCTGGTCAGTCAATTACTACTGTAACCAATTAATCAACTCTTGATTGATCCAACAACAATAGACCCTGCACTTTTAGAAAAATGCTATGAAGGAAAAAAGCAAGGAAAACTGTAAACCAGACACTGTATCAAAGCTTCAAAAAAACCCCAAAACACCTGTGTTCCAATATGAATTACCAGTATA
Organism: Erythrolamprus reginae; assembly: GCF_031021105.1. Lineage (NCBI taxonomy): Eukaryota > Metazoa > Chordata > Lepidosauria > Squamata > Dipsadidae > Erythrolamprus > Erythrolamprus reginae. The sequence goes on along the minus strand of NC_091952.1, from coordinate 160,290,010 downwards.
TTTTTTGTTAGGTTACCTATAGGTGCTTAATGTGCAGTGATGGGCTCCTATGGGTACAGTCAGGTATGCAGTACCGGTAGCAAAAGTTTGATTTTTTTTCTTTTTTTCCCTTCTGGACTCTGGGTATGTTTTTCCTATCACAGTAAATGAGGTTGAATGTGTATAATTTTAGAAGAGCTGTGCATGTGTGTGTGCGTACATACACTTTATATAGTAGATAATCAGGGGTGGGCTACTGCCCAGATGGGGAGGAATGCAGTGGGGTAGCGAAAATGGAGCTCCATCCCAGAACACCCAATTTGCACTGAAAGATGTTGAAACAAAATGCATAAGCCACGCCCACAGTGTGGTAGTAAAAAAAATTGGTAGCCCATCACTGTTAATGTGTAATATTTTAAAATGGTATTTAAATGATTTTTTAAAAAGTTAATCTTGCTATTTGTATGTCATGGCAATGTTTCATTTTGATTTAGCAGAAGGCCATACTTTATACCCTAGATAAATGAATTAAATCCCCTCCTCATTTGGATTGTTTGAATCTGCTATTCCAGTATCACTTTATTGATTACCCTAAAGGAAAATTAATCTTGAATGGATCCCCAGGGGCTACACTGGGCTGCTAAAAGCATTTAAACACCAAGAAAATACACCCGAATCTGCAAAATCCGTTGCTATTATGTTGTTTTCTTAAGCAGCTGGGAGCTTTCATTATCTGAGTGTGTTAAACTATAACCCTCGAGGCAAAGTTGAGCAAACTTCTACCATCTTAGCTTGAGCAAAATATTGATTCCTTGGTACTAGGGATCTAACAAGTTAAAGCTAAGACCATATTTGCACAAATTATATAGTAAGAATCCTGCTTACAGTGCAATCAGATTCAGACTCTCTTCATTTTTGTCAATTTTGTTATGCTGCAGCTTATTTCTACAGGTGTTGAAATTCATTTTTTCTCATTAATCTACACTCATTAACCCATAATGACAAAATGAAAAGAGAATTTTACAATTTTACATTTGTAAATTAATTAAAAAGAAAAACTAAAATATCACTGCCATAGGTATTCAGACCTTTTGCAACAACGTATGAAATTTAGCTCTGGTGCCTCCCATTTTTCTTGATAGCTGCTGACATTTCTACACCTTGATTGGAGTCCACCGGTGGTAAATTCAAGTGATTGATCATGATTTGGAAAGCCATACACTTCTCTATAGAAAGTCTCACAGCTGACAATGCATACTGTAACAGAGCAAAAGCCATGGAATCAAAGGAAGTGCCTACAGAACTCAGGAACGGGTTTATTGCAATTATTGGGGAAGGCTAGAATAGATTTTCTACTATACCGAAGGTTCCTAAGAGCACAGTGGCCTCCATAATTCTCAAATGGAACATGTTTGAGACAACCAGGATTCTTCCAAGAGCTGGTCACCCAGGGCCTTAATAAGAGAGATGATGAACCCAATGGTCATTCTGACTGATCTCCAGAATTTCTGTTTGGAGATGGAACAGAGTTTCAGAAGGACAACCATCACTGCAACCCTCCACCAGTTTAGGCTTTATAACAGAATGGCTAGACAGAAGCCTCTCCCCATTAAAAACATTTGAAAGCCTGCCTGGAGTTTGCAGAAAGTCACCTGCAGCTCTCTCAGACTTTGGGGAACAAGGTTTTCTGCTCTGATGAATCCAAGAATTCCTCCTTCAGTCACAAGCCGTAAACTCACCAGGTTTGAAGACCCTTGCACTCCTACCTCAGGGGTCTTCAAACCTTCACCAAGGCCATGGTGCTTGTCCCGGTCCCCCAATGGAGAGACCTACTTTCCCATAGAGATGGGCACTTCCCCCGTGGCTCAACCGGTCACATCCCTGTGAGGACCGGGGGAAACCGGGTCTATGGGAAGGTCTCTGGCTCTGATACCTCTGCCTCCCTCGTGACACCCCGAGATTGGGAGCGGGACATGGGACTGCCCTCCTGGTGCCCTAGGAGCGCCGCTGCTAATGCAGCGGCTTCTCTCCACAGGCTACTTGCCCGTGCAGGGTTTGATGTAAGGATGCTGCCAAGGGACAAACAATGAGTGGATGTTTCAGCCCGGCTTTTGCCCTTCCAACATGGGGAGGACGGGAGGCTGCTGTTTTCGCTGCTGCCGCTGCTTCTAATAAATGCTGAGGCAAATGGGCAGCGGTGCATTCTTGTCAGATCCGCTTCATCCTTCTTCTTCAGGAAGGATGTTTGACCCTTGGTGGCATCCTTACATCAAACCTTGCACGGGCAAGTAGCCTGTGGAGAGGAGCCGCTGCATCAGCAGCAGCGCTCCTCGGGCATCAGGAGGGCAGTCCCCAGTCTCCTAGGGCACCAGGAGGACAGAGTGATGGTCAGTGGCAGTAGTCTTCCCCTAGTCCCAGCGGCAGCTTTTCACACGGTTTGGTGGCTAGTGCCAGCTGCCGCTACCAAACTGTGTGAGAAACCGGTATTGCCAGACTATGGGAAGGCTGCTGCCGCTTCTACTGACCGCCCTCTCTGGACTACAGGACTACGCCCCAAGTATAACAGCATGGGGGAGAACCCGAGCTTCTGTCCTCCGTCGCGTGGGTGCCTCTCTCCCTTGATACATTCATCTCGCTTCCTCCTCTGTAAACGTATTATTCCAACAAGGGAAGGATGGGAGGCTGCTGCTTCTGCTGCTGCTGCTTCTAATGGAGGTTGAAGCAAATGGGCAGTGCTGTGTTCTCATCAGATCTACTTCATCCTTCCTCCTCAGCCGCCTGGGTTTCGGTTCCATCCAAAGAGGGGTGTCTGAGGAGGAAGGATGAAGCAGATCTGATGAGAACACAGCACTGCCCGTTTGCCTCAGCCTCCATTGGAAGCAATGGCAGCGGAAGCAGCAGCCTCCCGTCCTCTCCTTGTTGGAACGAAATGTTTACAGAGGAAGAAGAGCCAAGTTGGTTAACAAAGGAGGAAATGAGATGAACGTACCAAGGGAGAGAGGCGCCCACACGACAGAGGACAGGAGCTCGGGTTTCCCCCCATGCCATTAGACTTGGGGCATAGTCACGTAGTCTGGCAGGGGTGGTCAGTAGCAGCGGCAGCAGCCTTCCCGTAGTCTGGTGATTCCAGCTTCTCACACAGTTTGGTAACGGTGGTTGGTGCCAGGCACCAAACCGCGTGAAAATCCATCGCTGGGACTAGGGAAAGGCTGCTGCCGCTGCCACTGACCGCCACCCAATAGCATTTGGTGTATAAGACACACCCAGTTTTGGCACACTTTTTTGAAGTTAAAAGGTGCGTCTTATACACCGAAAAATATGGTATATATCATCCTCATGATTCCCCCCTGCTCTAAAACCATGCTCTTTTTTATTGTTTTATTTTTTAACTATGAAACACTTCACAAATGTGCACTTCATCTTTGTCAGAAGACATGCTAGTTTTAGCTGTATCATTTCAATTTTAGTAAATGTGTTTCCTAAGAGAACATCTTCAAAGCTATGTTCTTAAAGTGTTCAATATTTAAGGGAGGGGTTTGCCTGCAATGCCATATTACTGCTTTTACATTCTGTTCTCTGCACATTTTGTAGACTGAATGGGACACATATATTAGCACAGATATAGATTCCCAATGGGACTTTGTGTTGAAAACAGAGAGAAAAGAAGTTGGAGATAGCAAATACTGATGTTAAAGGAAGGTGAATGAAACTCAGTGAATTTCCAGTTCACTATCTGGTGAGTTTTCTTCTTCTCAATCATTTCCCTGGCTAGATGGCAATATTCTATTTAGTTCATGGAACAGTCTCATGGACATGAATGGTTCTTATGTCAAAATCCTGTCAATTTCAATATTTTTATTTTAACTGAAACTAAATCTGGATCCCAATTAATTAGATAATATCTCTTCTCAGGCCCTTCTCAAGGATCAAACATTTTTAATCTTTTCCTGAAACTATAACCTTTCAAATATTTTCAGAAAGATATTTTAAACACATCAGTGATAATAACATTTAAAGATACATTGATAGTACAGTGGTACCAGGGATGGGCTACTGCCCAGATGGGGGGTACGTAGTGAGGTAGCAAAAATGGAGCTCCACCCCAGAACACCCAATTTGCACTGAAAGATGTTGAAAGAAAATGCATAAGCCACATCCACAGTGTGGTAATAAAAATGTAAGTAGCCCTTCACTGAGTTATACCTCTACTTACGAACTTAATTCATTCCGGGACCAGGTTCTTAAATAGAAAATTTTGTAAGAAGAAGCAATTTTTTCCATAGGAATCAATGTAAAAGCAAATAATGTGTGCAATTGGGGAAACCACAGGGAGAGTGGAGGCCCTGTTTCCTTCTAGGAGATTCCTAAAGAGGCCCCACAGAGGTTTCTCCCCACCTTTTCTGGCCCTGTTTCATCCCAGGAGATTCCTAGAGAAGCCCCACGGAGGCTTCTCCCTGCCTTTTCCGGTTACAGTTTCGGAGGCTCAGGTTTGTAAGTGAAAAATGGTTCTTGAGAAGAGGCAAAAAAATATATTGGACTCCTGGTTCTTATCTAGAAAAGTTCGTAAGTAGAGGCGTTCTTAGGTAGAGGTACTACTGTAGTTGTTTGTTCCTTGTAGTTTCTCACCATTTTTCAACTATATGTTCTCTGAAGGTGAGAAAATTAAACCGTTTCCTTAGACATTACAAATTGAAAAGTAGCTGGAAGGAAAAAGTAGTTGGAAAAAAACATGGTTGCATCAGCACATAAAACCTGAAATAGAGCAACAAAAATCTGCTATTTTTAGTCATTTTTCCACCTACCTCAGGATCTTTCAAGTTCATGATCTTCTCTCTGAGAAACATCATTTTAATTTTCTTTAAACTTACTTAAAGTATGTTTTTAAACATACTTGGCAAAAATGGGCAAACAGTTGTATCTCTGATGGCTCTATTTAACCCTGCTGTTAACTTTGGGTCTGTGAGACCCATTTTCGAACTTTGAGACCCTGTAAAAAGTTTTCCCTGCATATGTGAAACTTGAAATTTCATGAGTTTGCATCATTTCAGGGGTTCTCTCTATGAGAATTTTTTGGATGGTGGGGGGGCTTCTTTCTTGCTGAAAAAAAGTCACACTTGTACTCTTCCCGGGTCACCCTGACCCGGACCGAAAATTCTTCATTTGAGGTGTTTATGTTTGGTCCATTTGAAAATATTTTTCACTTGGAAGGTAGTCTGAACATTTCTGCACACAATGATATGAAAATTGAACTGAAAAAATTGATGCTTATTGCTTTATTTTGCTGATAAATGGTGGGGGGGCTTTTTTGTGAACGTTTTTCAATTTATAGATAGTTTAGCCTGCAAAATGCATTCCATTTTACTAAAGTTGGTGTGGGATTGGTAGTTTGAACATTACTGAACATAAGAAAAATATAAATAAACAGATAAAAATGATGCTTATTTAGTTTTTTAAATCAGAAATAAGGCCTCCCTCCCCCCCCCCCCCCTGGCTGCTTGCAACCATTTTCACTTTAAATTTTTTTATGCTCCAAATTCGAAATGTTTTTAACATCTTAGGCATTGATTTACTAAATTTAACATTGCTGATCATCATTTACTAAATTTAACATTGCTGATCATCACAAAAATATTTTTAGGGGATGGGGACAAATTTTTTTGGGGGGGGAAACTTACACTTGTACTGTTTCGAGTCGTATCAGACCCGGACCAAAAATATTTTTTTAGGTACTTAAATTTGGTCTTTTTGAAAACTTTGTTCACTGGTAAACTAGTTTGAACATTTGTGCACACAATGATATGAAAATTGAACTGAAAGAATTGATGCTTATTGGTTTATTTTGATCAAAAAGCCCCCACCCCCATTTCTGAGCATTTCGTGTCAGTTTATATTTTTTTAGGCTACAAATCTCCAAGGGATTTCCCCCCAAAAGGTTTGATATACAAAATTGAACATTCCTGATCATAAGAAAAATATAAATGAACTGAAAAAAGGTGCTTGTTTATTTTTGAATATAAGACCATAGGGTATTATACTCAACTATAAGCCTACTCGAGGATAAGCCTACTCAAGTATAAGCCTACATAAGCCTCAAGTATAAGTCTATAAGCCTACCTGAGTATAAGCCTACTCAAGTATAAGCCTACACGTCTATAAGCCTACCTGAGTATAAGCCTACTCAAGCATAAGCCTACCTGAGTATTAGCCTTTCCAAGTATAAGCCTACCCGGGTATAAGCCTACTCAAGTATAAGCCTACTCAAGTATATGCCTACTTGAGTATAAGCATGGGAGGGTGGAGGAGGCCCTTTTATGAGCAAAATAAACCAATAAGCATCATTTTTTTCAGTTCCATATATCATTATGTTCAGAAATGTTCAAGCTACCAATCCCACACCAACTTTAGTAAAATAGAACGCATTTTGCAGGCAAAACTATCTATAAATTGAAAAAAAAAATCACAAAAACGGGGGGGGGGGCTTTTATGTGCAAAATAAACCAATAAGCATTAATTTTTTTCAGTTCAATTTTCATTTCATTGTGTGCAGAAATGTTCAAACTAGTTTCCAAGTGAAAAATGCTTTCAAAAAGACCAAATATAAGTACCTAAAATAAGTAATTTTTGGTCCGGGTCAAATAGACTTGGGACGAGTACAAGTGTATAGTGTTTTTGAAGAGAACAGCAGGGTTAAAAAAATGTACATGTGAATAATAACATGGGATAATTTCACATTGTGAAAAATCACCTGCCATTTCTTTGAATATATGTTTGGGTTGAATGTAGTTAATTAATAAAGTAAATAGAATAATCTGATATGGTTATCATTTGACTGTTTTGTGCTTCCTTATGTTGCTCATTTTATCTGATTCCTAAATGACAGTAAGCAAACCTAGCAGATGGTCTGAATATATATTAACATTCCCATTGTGTGCAAAACTCTGTTTTTCTTATTTTATAATTAAAAATCAAACACAGGGAGCTAATAAGTGTTTTAAATTTATTAATGCTAAATTCCATGATTTGGATTGAATGTATGAATAACTGAAATCACAATTAAAGAAGAAAACTCTCATTTTTATATCAATATAAATAATAGGTTTCAAATTTCAACCTGGATTTTGATAAAGGAATGGTCTATAAAATGTTAGTAATAAAGGGACCTTAGAAGAGGGATAATTTTTTTGTATATATCCTGGCAATATAAGTAATTTCTTTTATTGTGGATGATTATAACGTGGTAAACAACATGAACTGCAATCATTAAACTTGGAATATGCTACATAAATGTTACTACTACTAAATAACTAAGAATATATTTCAAGTGTTCATTTTATGAAGTTCATATTTTCTATTACCTCTCTCTCAGTTTTGTCTTTTGGGAACATTTGGAAGAAAACACTTTATTAAAATTCTTCACATTTCAACAGAGTCATCCCTCAAGATTTTAGGAGTAAAACATCTTTGCAGGAAACAAATATGTGAACAATATAACATTAAAAAATGCAGTGTCTGTTATTTTCCAATTTCATATCTAATTTATTTAGGTTTCTTCTAAACTATTAAGAAGAAAAAAGGAAGAAAGGATTTTTTAAAAATTAAAAATGAATGCCCATTTTGTTATTCTGGTGGCATAGTAAACACTGAAGAGCAGGCTTGCCATTTGAACTTTATATAATAATTGGATGGAAATATGAGATTTTTTTCTTAACCTGAATATGAAGCATTGCCATGCAATGGACTCTGGATTTCTTATAGGAGAGAATCTGTTATTTATTATTAATGAATTGTCATATTTACATACTGGCTTATGGCAAAAGCTTAAATCGGCTTGCATGGATGTCTTCTGGGCTTTTATCCACATAACAACTATCCTGTGAATTATATTGGTCTGATACAAGGGTTATCCAGAAAGTAAGGTTACAAGGCATTAGCTCTCGTGGGGAAGGTTTGCGGGGGAAGTTAGTATTACTATTGTGTAGCAGGAAGCCAGTGGAAGCGAACAAGCCAGTGGTCAGTAGATCATCGACTGGCATTGTGGTGAAGGTTAATTATGAACATCCTCATTCTGTTTCCCTACAAGTGCGAAGTGTGCGCTGTAATATGCTACCTGGATGCTAAGGGCATGAACGCTGCTGCAATGGGTGCCCAAGATTTGTGTGCGATGGGTGGCCAAGATTTTTCTTGCCGATTGCTGATATTTGAATTTTTTGGCTGAAGGACAATGGGTATGGTGCCACTGCAGTGAGTGATGTTTGCTCTCTGGAGTATGGTGATAAACTCAAGCTTCATCTCCTGTCACTATACAGTTGAGAAAAGACTCACCTTCAAACTTGAAGTCAAGAAATTATTGGGTGGCACTGACTCTGTCAGTAAGCATCTTGGGCACCCTCACAGCAGTATTCATGCCCTTAGCAGTCAGGTAGTGTATTACAGCATGTACTTAACACTTGGAGGGAAACAGAATGAGGACAATCATCTCTAATCTTCACCATAATGCTAGTCGATGATCTACTGACCACTGGCATTGCTTGCTGACTTCTGCTGGCTTCCCACTACATAATGGTAATACCAACTTCCCTCACAAACATTCCCCATGAGAGCTACATACCCTGTAACCTTACTTTCCAGATAAATCTCGTAGAATGTGACTAGACACATGTTTCCCAGAATATCATAGACTTCTTCATAGCTCTTTATACATATATGCAGAGGTGGGCATCACATAATGTAACAACCAATTTGCCTGGTACCAAAAATGCGAGTGCATGCATGCGTTTGCCCACCCACGCAACTTTCATGCATGTGCGCAGCTTCAAAATGACAGTGAGATTGGGATAGCACTGGGACAGGGTGGGTGGGTAGATGGGCCCACCCCCACCAACTGGTCAGAACAATTTGCCCACCACTGCATATATATACAGTGGTACCTCTACTTAAGAACGCCTCTACTTAAGAACTTTTCTAGATAAGAAATGAGTGTTCAAGATTTTTTTGCCTCTTCTTAAGAACTATTTTCTACTTAAGAACCCGGAAAGAATTCCCAGGATATTTGAGAGTGGCACAAAGGCCTGGCCAGTTTCCTCTCATTTCCCCTTTAATCCTGGCCATCTCAGGCTTTTCTGGGCTGCCAGAGGAGCCTTTCAGTGGCACTTAAGGAGGCTTTGGCAGTCCAGAGCAAACAAAGCATTTTCCTTTCTCTGGGCGCTTGGAGAGGGAATAAACCTCTGCCAGCATCCAGAGAAAAGAAATACTCCCTTCGCTCTGGGCAGCCCAGAGTGAACAGAGCATTTTTCTTTCTCTGGGCACTTGCATTTCGCTGTAATGACTTCTTGCGCTGCCTCTCACACACCCGGCATGAGGTTGCCTCTCAAAGGCAAAAGGGGGTGCTTCGCCCCAACCAAATCAACTTGGCTTCAGCCAAACTGAGGAGTCACCACAGTGAAGGAAAGGCACCAGCTACAAAGCAAACAAACAAGAGGAGAGGTGAGCCCTTCATCATGTGAAGAAAGAGGAAGCCGGTAGCAGCAGCAGCAGCCACTGCCTTTCAGTCAAAGGAGCTGGAGCTTCCCCCCTCTCGCCTGCCTGGGTTTCTTTCTCGTGCGCAGTGTATGGGAGGCAGCCTCACATCAGGTGTATGGGAGGCGAGTGCTCCTCATCACTGCCTTAGAGTCCCCCCCCTTTTTTTTTTAAGCCTTAAAGTTTTGGATTCTTTTGCTTCTGCTCACTTCACCTTCTTCCTTCAGCAGCAACTGTCCTCTTCCTCTTCTTCATCCTCGTCCTCCCACCCAAATTCTGAGCTTTTATTTCTTTCCTAATGGGTTTGCACACATTATTTGCTTTTACATTGATTCCTAAGGGAAAACTTGCTTCTTGTTACAAACTTTTCTACTTAAGAACCTGGTCATGGAACAAATTAAGTTCTTAAGTAAAGGTACCACTGTATATTGGTATGTATGGAGTGTGTGTGTGTGGGGGGGGGGTGTAACAAAAGTACTCCATACATACCATTTAGTTATTATGCAAGAGAATCATAGAGATAAATAAATCTCAATATTATTTATTATACTCAATTATAGGTGCTGCAGGAAGTTTGGAGGGTGAGAAAAAAAATGAGTAATAACTAAACTAATACAAATTACATTTGTCAGGGCATACATTTGGAAATGTTTTGAGTGCATAATAAAGCAAAATAATAAAGCCCCAAAGTCATTTAGAGAGATAGTAAGGAATTAATCTTAGTTTCCAACTTTGTTCACAAAAGGTACAGTACAAACACCGAGGCCCTTTGTTCCCCAAATGATATTATCCAACAGATTACAAAAATACTTTCAAGAAGGTAAACACTGAAAGTGTTTTCATTGATAGAGTGAAAATGTAGAAGTGTCACACAATTATACATACAACAGCAATAGCATGTAGCACTTAGACTTATATACCACTTAATAGTGCTTTGATTTAAACAATTTGCAAAGTCAGCATAATTGCCCCCAACAATCTGGGTCCCCATTTTACCAACCTTGAAAGAATGGAAGACTGAGTCAATCTTAAGCCTAGTCAGGATTAAACTTTTGGCCATGAGCAGAGTCAGATTGCAAAACTGTACTCTAACCATTGTGTCACCATAGCTCCTAATGTAGGTCTCCCAATGTAGTTGCTGGGGGCTACACTATGCCACAGACTACTTCCTTGGTGCCCACCTGGACACTGGAAATTACATGAATTTCTAATTTTCTTTTTAAAAAATTAAAGGGAAACTTGCTGATGTGAACAAAATAATGTAGGAAGCCTCCTACAGAAGATGGTACATAGCATTCTAATAATTTGAGGATTTTTAGTGAGGTTCCTCATAGCAGTCATTTTGTAAACAGATAAGTAATGCTATCAATCATTCCATGTGATTTTTTTTAAGAACCTATCCAAATAGTCAATGGGCCTAACAGTTAAAAAAACCTAGGCTCCATCTGCTGTGCTTTATCTCAGCCTGAAAGTCCCTTTATTATTCAAGGTTGAGAGCTTCATGTAAGATATGATCACAAAGCTTTTAGCTCTGGATTACATTCCATCAAGATGATAATTAATCCCCCCCCCCCTTTTAAAGGATGCTAAAAACAATAGATGTATATTTCATTGTAACAGCACTGGTTATATTTTTTGTATCAGCATTCCAAGTAATGCACCCATAGAAAGCAGAACTCAAAAGCAGGTAGATTCCTCAAAGAGCAATTTATTGGATACATCATGTTAGCACAACTGGTGAAAACAAACTCTGAAAGTTCCAGCGGTTTTCACCTAATTAAAAAATGAAATGTCCCCCTTCCCCCAAGTCATCAGTCATATTGTCAAATAGAGGTGCTGGCCGATTGCTTGATTACTCCACTCTTCCTTTTTCTAGACCTGTTGGAATGTCCTTGGTTCCCACAGGGAAACTTTTTGTTTTGACTACAAACCCCCTCAATCTCCCCCCCCTCCCTGTCACGTTTTCTGCCTTGTGGCAAACCTGAAACCTCAAAAATGGCCTCAGCCAGGTTTATTTCAGGGTTGACATCTTGCTAATTCTTTCTCAATGAGAACACCATTTTTGAACAGAGAAGCAGGCAACATGCACATCGAAGACTAAAGAATACGCATAGAAAGTCAAAACACTGAAAACAAATATTTACAAGTTGCTAATGTTAATAGTGAGGACAAGTTTTTGATGCAAAGATGAGAAGCAATTATATTGCCCTATCCTCACTTCTGCTCCCATTTCATGTCTTTGAGGAAGACGTACATTAATAAATATATTCACCACTATGTTAATCATATAATCATAGGGTACATATAAAAGTAGCATCTCTTTGACCTGTAACTAACTTCTTTATTTTAGAGTTCACTAACCTTTTGAAAACCCCTTGGTTACTGAAAAAGCAGAAAGACAGGAACTGTCACAAGATAGCTACCCAAAGTAACAGATGGTGTAGGGTAATATCGTAACTGCCAGATAGAACATATGTTTTAGGTATATTTCTTCTATTTAGAATGTGCTTTGTTTTTATACTTACTTCTACTTTTTCTGTATAAGGACATGATATCAACTATAATTTGTTATTGGAAGATTGATGACATACCTTGGTCATCCCAACATTGTGTAAGGTATAAAATCACTGTCTCGGGCATAACCCAAGATTCAGACTTTATCATGCAAATACTCTGAACTTGTATACACAATAAATCTGAGTTGCTCCATCCCTTTGTGGTCTTCCTTCCCCAAACCGGTAGGCTCATTCAGCTGCAACAACTTAATTTTAGGCTGAAAGGGCAACTTTGGTCATTTTACTACTCAGATTTAGGAAGGTACTAAGTACCTAAATCTTTGTACTAAGTACAAAGTACTAAGGCACCATAAGTGGGTTCCATATTGCCTATCACCTGATGACTGGTTCAGCAAGGAACACATAGCTTTCCAGATCTTGATGGGCATCAGTAGTATGTAGATGAGGATTGCTGGGAAATGGAAATTTGGAATTACGAGGACGTTCCCATTTCTCTACCCATCTCAAATATTATACATATTGTCAGACCTGACTTGGGAAAGAAAAAACGTTGACCCCATTTGGTTAAAGCAAAGGGTTCTTTTACTAAAGATGTTGATTGCAGTAAAATCAAGCTAACTCTGAATTATTGCACTAGCTGAATACAAAAATAAGGTGTAGGTTCACCCCCAGCCCAGCCCTTAACCTGTGGCCAGCCCCTGTTCAGCCAACCAGAGCTCACCAAGAACTCTGAGATGTTTGGGGATAATTTGCATATTTGTCAAGATGCCTTGCCATGGGATGATAGCACAAGCAAGACCCAGCTGCTCTGGTCCTTTTCACCTGTCATTCCCTCCTCCCAATTTCCTATCACATACACAAAAAACCTTATTAACCTTTCATCTGCTCCCCTTTTCATTTCTCTCCCCCCCCAAATTCTTCTTTTGACCAGGTAGAGCTGACACATATCTTGGTTACTACACTATTTTCATGCATATACCTTCTATTATATAGTATTTGTGCAAATGTAATAAATAGAATCACATTTGTAGATATCTCACAAATTATTGAAAATTACTGTATTTTTTACAGTATAAGACGCACCAGACAATAAGACTCACATTAGTTTTAGAGGAGGAAAACAAGAAAATAATCTGCTTCTGCCTCCCATCCAGTACTCATCTGGCTAGTGTCCTTGCAGCAAACAGCCTGGTCAGCTTCAGCATGTTATTGCAAGCCTGGCACATGGCTCATCAGGGCTTTGCTCCATTGCACCCACCATTGGTCAACTGAGCTGAGCTGCTAGCGCTGCTGGGGAATGCTGGCACCTTCACTGCTGAGCAGCTGATTGGCTGTTGGATCAGCCTCCTGGAATAGTGACGATCAGCTGTTCTAGGGGGATCACTGCCACCTATGACGACTGCCACCTATCACTGCTGCTGCCTATCACCACCAATCATCACTGCTGCCATTTGCTGTTTGCTGCTCCCACAAATCACCATTCAGCAGCAGTGATTGATGATGATTGATGGTGATTAGCGACAGTGGCAGTAAACTTCAGTAGTGAACATTGTCAATCAGAAGTGATTGGCCGCAATGGTCGGTGGCAATCGGCAGTGACAGCAGTGATTGGTAGCACAATTGGTGGTGAATGGTGGTGATTGGTGGTGGCGATCCCCACCACCTAGAATAGCTGGTCATCAGTATTCTAGGAGGCCAATCCAACTGCTGCTTGGCAGCGAAGGCTCCAGCATTCCCCGGTGGCAAATGCTGGCAGCGGTGACAGGTAGCAGCGGTGACAGGCAGCCTTACTGACAGGCAGTGGCAGCAAACTTCACTGCCACACCAATCTCCCTCCCCCACCATCACAGTATTCACTCTATAAAATGCACATACATTTCCACCCACTTTTTTGGTGGGGGGCAGTGCATCTTATAATATAGTATTTTGTTACTTAGCAAATAGCTATAGTTTTTCATTAAATGCCTTGGGCACCCTAGTATAAAATAAAACTTACCTACTGTTCTGTCTGGGTTTTCCCAGACCTCCACACCCACTGAAAAAACAGCCAGACACTCTGGTAAAATACAAAAGTAATTTATAGCAGGAAAAAATAAGCATAAAGGAAGACCTGTCTTCACAGCAGACAGGTTACAATACTTTACAACAGGGTCCTGATGTCCAGTCAATTCCAAAAGCTTCTTGCTGGCACACCCCCCCAAGGTTTCAAGAGTCCAAGGCACAAACCAGGATTGTAGCCACCAAAGTTCACAGACAGGTCTCACGAATCTCCAAGATAAAACTCCACAAGCCAGGAAGGGTGGGGCCACCTTTTATCCTTTCCCAAGAGCACCACACCCAAACCCAGCTGCAACCACTAATGCTGGTAATACCTAGCCAACTGCGTTCTTCTCTCGTTAGCTCTCCTCTGTCGCATATCTATGAAGTCACTAGCATCTTCCCCCAGGGAATCCAGGCTGCTTGCTGGGGAGAGCTCCCCCTGGTGGAACTCTGGCTGTCCTTCATCTTCAGCCTGGGATTCAGCTTCTTCGTCAGTCTGCCCCTCCTGGTCCTCAGCCTCTGAGCTGGACACCGACAGCAAATCAGCCATTCCCGGAGGGGTCCCAGGCTGAACCACAACACCTACCTACCAAGATTTCATTTTCATTGTCATAGCCACATTTAAAAAAACATGGTTATGATCTCACTGCAAGATCTGCATTCATGAATAGTACACAAACGGGTCTAAAGAGGAAGCTGTTTCGGTTCCTGCCATCATTTATGAATATTGATTGCTCCATGCAATTAAAGCTGAGGTATATTTAGAGGCAATAACCACTTTAGTGCTTAATCTTCACTAGTGGCTTCTAACTAGCATATCCAGCTCTCTCCAAAGCATAAGGTTGTTAGCAATTAGTATTAGGAAGCAACTTTGAAAACAACGCAAAAAGGAATTTGTGTTTTCCTCAGGTGACAGCAATGTAGGAAACAAATTTATAAGGTAGGCTATTTCATTTACCTTTTCTATCTTCCCACGATTAAACTTAAAAAAATACAGGTTTGGTTTTTCTTCATAACACAATAGTTGATTGATCAAGAAACTGAAGCTAGCCAATGAACATAGCAACAGCAATATACTTATATACCAATTCACAGTGCTTTACAATCTTCTCTAAGCAGTTTACAGAGTCAGCATATTGCCCCCAGTAATCTGGGTCCTCATTTTACTGACCTGGAAAGGATGGAAGGATGAAACAATCTTGACCTGGTAAGAATCAAACCCCTGACAATAAGCAGAATTAGCCTGCAACACTGCATTCACCACAGCTCAATAACATAATAGTTATTTAGGAGTATTCACTTTATAGATTTAAAAAAAAATCTGATTTGCATCCCTTTGTTGACAACCAAGGCAGACATTAGTTTAGGGGGTTTTTTTTGTTAGTAAAGTTGAAAGGATGGAACCAAAGAAGTGTGAAACGATCACCAAATTTACCCATGATATCTGTACCACAGTCATTAATTAACTTTAAATGGCTTTAGAACCATGATTAGAATCAGAGTTCTAATTCAAGGATTTTGTGAACATATCACAGTGGCACAATTTCAGAAGTTTATATCTCAACCTTGAAGAATAGAGGGTCTTTCAGGAAGAGATAAAACACAGCAGGCCGAGCCAGCAGTTGAAGCTTTTCTTTTTCTGTCGTACAAATGGAAGCACATGAGGGATCAAACATAATTCATACAGCTTTAGACAGTATTAGTATACACAGCTATTAATCAGGCTATAACATGCTTTGATTAGTTCATTTGAAAACAACCCTATACTTTGCTAAATTAGATCATAAATGCAAGGCAAGCCTTAAGGAGATTCAATTTACGTTTTGAAAATGGAGAAGATATAAATATAGAGATGTAAAAAAAGGAATGAAAAAAAGAAAAAGAAATTCAATTGGATTTCTGGTTTCATCTCTTGGACACATGCCTCAGCACAAATTTTATTAGCTTATCCAGTAATGACCATCCTGTGTTCCACACCATTGACTCCTAATGACTTCCAAAGTTTTAAAAAGCTAGATTCTGATTTTTGCACACTCCTCAGGACATGCATAACCAATTACAAAATGACATAGCCGGTTACACGAATATATTATAGCTGCCTTGCAAACTAAAATATTATAGGATAAAATGAATATTTCCCATGTTGCTTTACTCTTGTTTGAATTCCCTCTTAGCTTTTTCCTACAGAGCTTTCACTACAGAAATAAAGCCTTTTTAGCAAGCATTGTGGGAAAAGATCAAGAGAAGTCTTATCTTATAACATAGGCTGAGATGGATCCCAGGCTGGGAAGAGTTATATGCTACATGTAAAGGTGTTCAACAGGAAATCTCTTTGGCATACTCTATAAGACTTTCAGATGACATGGGATGGCACACATTACAGAATTTTCTTCAGCCAGAATCAGATTGCTTGGAGTCCCTTCCAAGTTGCTTACCAAAGTTAAATGTTATGGGAAAGTTCCTTGGATTCTATTTGCTTTCCCAGTTGCTTATAATGAAGGTTGGGAATCTTGACTGTTCTTACTGGAAGAGAGAGGCAGTAAAGCAGTAAAGGAACATCAGATGATTAGTATGATATTTACTTCTTCTTGTTGGAGCAAAAGATCTTCAGAACACACTGTTAGAGATAGTTGTTAACAACAAACTCGGTGTGGGTTGAAAGAGTTTGGGTGAAAGTTGTGTGCAATCCTGAACAAACTTGCAAAACCCGAACACTGTTGGGTTCGCCCATCACTACTGAGGACTTCAATTTTCAGAATCCCTGAACCAGGAGGCTGACTGGCTCACAAATTATGGGAGTTAAGGTCTACAGTTATAAATACTTGCCCACCTCTGGAGTAGAGAATGCAGGGGACTTCTCCTATACCCGTGATGGCAACACTATGGCACATGTGCCACAGGTTGAACGTGGGACCATATCGGAAGGCACACAAGACCTTGCCCTGTATCAGTTCCAGCGCCCATGCATGCACTGGCCAACTGATTTTCAGCCTTTGGAAAGCTTCCCTGAAGCCCTGGAGACAATAATAATAATAATAATAATAATAATAATAATAATAATAATAATAATAATAATAGGATCGTCTGTTGATTTTTCAATTCTGGCTTTGACACCATTAGAACAAATGCTGTCATAAATAATTAATAAATAAATAATTTATTAGATTTGTATGCCGCCCCTCTCCGCAGACTCGGGGCGGCTCACAACAGTAATAAAAGCAATGTGCAGTGTAACAAATCTAATATTTAAAATAAAGCATGTAAAAACTCGCCATTTAAAAACCATACAACACAAGCATACCATACCTAAAACTATATAAGCCTGGGGGAGATGTCTCAATTCCCCCATGCCTGGTGATATAGGTGAGTCTTAAGCAATTTACGAAAGACAAGGAGGGTGGGGACAGTTCTGATCTCTGGGGGGAGTTGATTCCAGAGGGCCGGGGCTGCCACAGAGAAGGCTCTTCCCCTGGGGCCTGCCAGACAGCATTGTTTAGTCGATGGGACCCAGAGAAGGCCAACTCTGTGGGACGTTATCGGCTGCTGGGATTCGTGTGGCAGCATACGGTCCCAGAGGTATTCTGGTCCGATGCCATGTAATAATAATAATAATAATAATAATAATAATAATAATAATAATAATAATAATTTATTAGACTTGTATGCCGCCTCTCTCCGAAGACTTGGGATGGTTCGCAACAACAATAAACAATGCAACACAAATCCAATAATTTAAACTATAACTAAAAAGCCACTAACATTTAAAAATAGTCAATACTACCCAATCATAACCACACATAAATCTTATTAGCCAAAAAAGAGGGTATATCAATTGCCCATCAATTAAAGGCTTTTTTTCCTAGCTTGCCACCTGCACAGCCTACAAGCCAGCCAGGCAGCCAGCCTCCTGGACCCCAGGGAGAGAGGGGGGCTGCTTTGACACCAGCAATTCTTTTCTACATTCACATGAGACATGAAAGTGAAGCCTAATGCCAAAATCCTTGTCTTTACATCACACCGTGATCAAAGGGGCTTCTCCAAATCAACTTTCTCCTTTACAAAACAGGCAGCTGGGTAAGAGGTTCCGAGGCAGGGAGCCACGAAGGAAGTGAAGACACCTCCCTCTCTTTACCCTTTCACTTCCCCCCTCCCTCTTTCTTTCTCTTTCTCTCTCTTCTTCCCTCCCTCCCTTTCTTTCTCTCCCTCCCTCTCTTCAAGTTCCCTTACAATTCTTGTCAGTTTAAAATAATAAAAAGTGGGAGTGGACAAAGCTATGGCTGCAGCTGAAGAAAGGGAGAAGGCTTTTCAGCTGAACTTGGGGAGTTTGGGCTCCTGCAGTGAATTGTGGGGGGCACTTTTACATTTTTGCTCTGTCATGGGGAGCGAAAGAGTCATGGGGAGTTGTGCAGCCTTGGCAAAGTGCTGTTATTTGGGGGGACATTAGTTTGGACAGACAGGTTGCATTGCCATCATTGTCCTTATACACCAGTGATTTTCAACCTTTTTGAGCAATGGCACATTTTTTACAATTACAAAATCCTGGGGCACATTGAGGGGGGGGGCTAAAAAAGTTTGGACAAAAAAGTTCTTTCTCTCTCTCTTCCTCCCTTTCACTCTATTTCTCTCTTCCTCCCTCTTTCTTCCTTTCTTCCTTCCTCTTTCTTTCTCTCTCTCTGTCCCTCTTTCTCTCTTCCTTCCTCTTTTTTGCTGTCTTTCTCTCTCCCTCCCTCTGTCTTTCTCTCTGCCTCCTTCTCTCCCTCTCTTCTCTCTCTCGATTTTTTTTCTCTCTCTCACTAACTCTTTCTCTCTCTGTGTTTCTCTCTCGTATACCACACCGGCAACAGCAGCATCGGCCCTGCTGCCCCATGCCTGCCAGAGCTACCCAGCCCCGCTGTCCCTGCAGGCCCACCTCAGGCCCGAGCCCTTCCTGTCACCCGAGAGCTGCAAAGCTCACCTGCTGCCTACGAGCCCCAAAGCTCACCTGCCACCGCCGCCAGGGAAGCTCCAGCCAGGCAGGGCACTGCAGTTGCAGGAGAGGAAAACTTGGAAGGCGCAAAGAAGGAAGCTCAGTTTCCAGTCTCGCAACTTTTTGCTCTTCGTGCCCTCAGCAAAAAGTTGCGACACCAGAAGCTGAACTTCCTTCTTCGCGGCTCAAATTTCCCCATGGCACACCAGACCATGTCTCGCGGCACACTGGTTGAAAAACAGTGCTATACACTACCAAGGCCTCCTGCCATGGTTAGAGCCAGGCTGGAAACTTGTGTAGAGAGAGGTCTAAAAGTAAAGACTCAGTATCCCCGTACAGCTACCGCATTCAGAAAATATGGAGCATGTTGTAGGACAGAGTTGGTGATCTCCCTCCAATCTGAAAGCTGAGTCCCCTGAATACTACCTCCCACACTCAGAGAGAGAGAAACCTTTAAAATTAAAGATATCAGTATTTTGAGATAAAAACCTGCTTCTGCCTCAGCAAGCAGCAGCTTGTTTAATGAATAACTAGGTAGAAAATCTTGAAAATGCAGCAAATGATGCAAAGATACTTTGCTGATCACGATATTGCTTTCAACCCACCTGCTTTCTATCTTGGAAGTAAATTGTTCTATCCTGGTGTGCTTGACCCTGTGGTTCTCCCTGGAGTATATCTCTGCCTTGACAATGACATCCACATGCCAGCATTTTAATTTCTAGTTTTAACTATGCAGACTAACATTTATTTCTCATAATTCAACTGTAATAATGCTCTCTCTCATAACTTCGATTGAATGTCCCTTTGGTTTCACTGAAGCAAACTGAATCAATTCTACATCCCAATTAAACCAAGCAAATCTGAGTGATTTTGCATAATACTGCCTCTTCCTTCCTCACTATAGGCATAGTAATACAAGAGCCTGATATGACATCAAGAGTTTTCATACTGCCTGGCACCTCCAACGATGGATTTGAACAGAAACAAGGAAACTCATAGAGGTTGATGTTATTCTTTCTTACTTAGATAATAAGGCAAACAGTATAAAGGGCCAGTGTTTCAGAACCAGCCATACGAGCATTGAAATTCTATCCCAGAGAAAATAATGAATTCACTTTATCACAAGAGAGAATGCAAGAAATTGTGGTTCAACTATTTCAAGGAGAATCTTTTGTTCAGAAAATATAGATTGTTTTTCTTTCATTCTGCTTTGCTTCAATAACCCACTGCAAGAAATGGGTTAGCACATTATGTTTTCTTTCTTTGTTTTACTCTTCGTTCAGTAAATGTACACTCTTCGGATCTGAACTAATTTATACATTATTATTTTTAGGTAATGTTATAAAATATTCATGATTGGGAGAGCCAGTGTTAACAAGGTCAGCCAATGAATAGGCATAGCAACTAAATCAGCAAATGAGAGCTAAACACATCTGAGTCTGTGCAGAGAATCGAAACTGAAACGTAGCTGGGCATGGTTCAGCCTACTGTGCCCTCTGTCCACTTTGCCCTCTGTCCACTCTACTCTATGAACTCTGAAATAGAAGCTCCTTGTGTTTTACTTTAAACTGTTGCTACATTGGAGAAGAACTCTTCTAATGGTAGTGTGCGTGTGCGTGTGTATGTATGTATATGTATGTATGTGTGTACATGTGTGTGTGTGTCACATGTTTTTCTAACTAAGCTGAACCAGCAAGCGGTACCTGAATATACTTGTAAGTGAATCATAAGCTTCCTAACAAACAGGAAGCAGCAAGTGAAGCTAAGCTGAATCTCATCAGATACCTGCGTAATTAGCATAGCCCCCTCTCCCTCAAGGCTGTGTGCTCTCTCCACTTCTCTTCTCTCTATATGCCAATGGCTGCATCTCTAACGATCCATCGGTTAAACTACTGAAGTTCACAGATGACACAATAGTGTTCAGCCTCATTCGAGACAATGATGAATCTGCATACAGATGAGAGGGTTAACAACTAACCTTTTGGTGTTTACTGGAACAGTCTGGAACTGAAAACACTCAAAACTGTAGAAATGGTGATAGACTTTAGGAGAAACCCACCCCTACTTCCACCTTTTACAATACTAGACAACACAGTATCAACAGTAGAGACCTTCAAATTTCTAGGTTCAACCATATCGCAAGATCTAAAATGGACACCAAACATCAAAAACGTCATTAAAAAACACAACAAAGAATGTTATTTCTGTGTCAACTCTGTCTCTCTCTCTCTGTCTTGCACAGTAAAACCTGCTTAGGATTACATCAAGAGTGAAGAAATACAATGTAGCATTACAAAGTTTAATAGTCATTCCAAAAAATGTTGAGTGGGTTGTTTTATTTTATTTTTTCATTTTTCTTTTCTTTTCTTGTAGTTTTGGCTTTTTTATTTTTGTCTGTTTGTGTGTGTGTGTGTGTGTGTGTGTGTGTGTGTGTGTGTGTAATTGAAAACATAAAACACATTCCCATTTCAGCAAGGCATTAACTGGATGAAGAAAGGATTCACTCATCTGCATAGCAGTTTTGATTCACTTTGCTGCCCTTTCTTCATTGTGTTATGCAAGGACATGATCATGATTATGAATCCAGGAAGTCTTAATTTTATTTTAATAATTAGAATCCAGGCTGCTCAAGGCCAAAGATTGTATGACTCCCAGTTATTATTATTAGATTTTGGAGAACAATATAGCTTAAGTCAGATGCAAGAGAATTTGTAGCAAATAATTAGGAGCACACATAAGGTTAATTAGCCAAGAAATCATGAGACGATTCTTTGTGGAAGGCAGAGTAAATAAGAAGTAAGATATCAGGTGGGGAAAAAAACTTTCTGATAAGAAAAAAAAGATGTGATTTCAGGAACCATGCAATTGCCATTTGAAAAAAACAAAAATGAAAATGTGATAACAACAAATGAAAATTTAGTGATAGAAGTTACTCCAAGTCCACATGGTAGTCCAGGTATAGTCCATCTAGAGCCCTGGAGAAATAAAAGCATTTAGGAGAACTCCTGGCATATTTTTGTTTAGTTATAAAAGAAATGAATCTCATCTTTGGCTTACTAAAATGCATGTAGGAATGTATTGAAACTTTAGTATGGCTGGCCATAAACTTTGGGTACCAGAGGCAAAATATCAGCTCTCCCTCCCTATGTTCTAAAACTCACAAATCCTTTTTCAAAAATCATCCCAAGGCTTATTTTGCAGGAGGATTTGAAGCAGCCCCATTCTTTGTTTTACAAGAGCTATATCTAATCTTGTTTGGTTCAGCATATTTTTGTTTTCCACAGTCTCTATTACTCTGGTGATTATCCATTCTAGAGATGCTACTTATCTAATATGGATCCTCTCTATTAGTTAATTTTATGGTTTTAATATGCGGCTCAGCCAGAAAGGAGCTCTTGTTCAAATAACTCATATTGTAAAGAATTAAAAGCCAGAAAGCCAAAAGGGACATAGGATTGCTTAGAGAAATTCTTCTCATTGTGGTTCCTGTTGTATGTCCTCACTGCAATCTAGAAAGCTTAAGTGTCCAACACAAGTTAAAAATAGACTGTTGTGAATTAATTGGCCATTTCTTGGCAAGGTGCACCTACCTACTGAGCCTGTAGCATGCTTAAGCCAATCATTTACTAAGGGTCTATATTTATTCACAAAGTACATTCCTTCAAAATCAAAAACATAAATGCATTTTTGTAAAAACGCATCCTACTACACCAGTGTTTTTCAACCAGTGTGCCGTGACACACTAGTGTGCCGTGAGACATGGTCAGGTGTGCCGTGGGGAAATTAAACATGGTCCCCCAAACTATGGCCCGCGTGCCAGATATGGCCCGTGAAGGCCATTTATCCGGCCCACCGCCAGCCGCCTCCATCTGAACATAAACATTCCCCTCACAATCCCTCCAGCTATCAGCGACAGGAAAAATAGAGGCATAGGGAACTTTCACTGACCAATCACCTTCTAGGATTCATCCTGACCTCTATCAATGAACCAATAGCAGGCCCCCTCTTATCCACACACAGGAAAGCTCAGGCTGCCGCGCACTTGTCATTGTGTGGCCATGGCGAGTAGTTGAAGCTGCTACTCCTCCTCATGGTCCTGATTTCTATGTGAGTATAAATACATTTAGAAACTATATTATTAACCATATGTATAATATGTACTGTGTTAGAGTGTCATTCTGTGTCATTTTGGTTGGTGGTGTGCCCCAGGATTTTGTAAATGTAAAAAATGTGCCACGGCTCAAAAAAGGTTGAAAATCACTGTACTACACAACACCTACCAGGTAATTAGAATGTGGATAATGTTATCATTTGATGTATTTATTTATTAGCTATGTTCAAGATCTTCAGGAAAGTATTTAATATTGGTGCATTTCTCTCAGATTTTTTTTTACTACAGCTTTATCAGATATACCAAATTGTCAGGCAAATCATACATTCAGTAATTGGATAGGTCTGCAATGTGTTGTAAATTAAAAAGAGGGGAGAGGATAACAGAGATAAATATATCCAAGGGTGTGATTTATTCTATCTTGTAGCAGTTTGATTCAGATTTGCCCTTCCTCTCCCAAAACAGAATGAAAAATTGTGTGGTGATAATTAGGTTTGCCACACCGTCAGCCTCTTTGTTTACAAATCATTCCCAACTCCCTTTAAAACCAACCTGCAATTTATCCAATTGTCCTGACATTTCCAGATCAAACATTTTCAGCATAGCGTTATCTACAGGTTTGCTGCAAAGCATCTTCAGCCAATCACTGCTTAACCTTTAGGGTCAAATTAGATAATCATTGACTGTAATGTTTCCAGGGTTTTCAGCGCTCTGTGAATTAACAAATATCTTGTCTACCTTCTCTTACAAAAAGATAAATAAGCCGTGCGTATTTGTCTGCATGTATATTATTCGTAGAATTGCCCAGTGGCTTGCAAAATCATTTTCTTCTATATCATGGGTGTCAAACTTGTGGCATCATGTTGCCATCATGTGAGGTTTCTTGATGTTTTTCCTCTTCATGGAGCTGGGGAGGGCGTGGCCTGTGCACAACATATCTGGCCTATGGGCCACCAGTTTGGCACCCTGGCCACATGATTTCTGGTCTTCCAGAGGGTACAGGAAGCTGTTTCCCCCCTCCCCAAACTTCAGGGAAGCTGCCTAAATTCTGGGGAGAGCAAAAAATTGCCTGAAAGGCCTACCAGAAGGGCATGCATGAGGAAGCAGCGGGAGGGGGATTGCATGCATACACGGGGATGCATTGCTTATTGGCACTATTGCACACATGCATGCCCTTTTGACACCCAAGCAAAAAAGGTTTGCCATCACTTTATATAGTAGATAATCAGGAGTGGGCTACTGCCCGAACAGGGGGAATGCAGTGGAGTACCAAAAATGAAGCTCCACCCCGCAACACCCAATTGTTGTATGCCACCCTGAGTCGCCTCGAGAAGGGTGGCATAGAAAGCTAATAAATAAATAAATGAATGAATGAATGAATGAATAAATAAATAAATAAATTTGCACTGAAAGATGTTGAAACAAAATGCATAAGGCACGCCCACAGTGTGGTAGTAAAAGTTTTGGCAGCCCATCACCTGCTTATGACTAAGGTGCGTCTTATACACCAAAAAATACGGTATTCCACCTGTAGACATTCTGCTGCTTCTTAAAATTTATTTTATTGTTTAGAAATAATGGCACCAATCATAAGGAAATGCTACTTCATTCTTAACATATTTTTTTAAATCTTTAAAGCTACAGTCAGTCTTTAGATTCTAATGAATGATCAGCATGTAAAACCACTTAAGATATCAATGCAGAAAAACCTAAAAAAAAAGAAAAGAAAAAAGGTGATCCATCATATCCTTAAATGGCTGATATCATTTGGAAATACTATTTATAGCTTTTATTTTTTATAGTTTAACCACCATTGTATGTCACTAATATCCAATGTATGATTACTCAACAATTACAATTAATGGACGGAATGATGTATAGTCTCCTTAATTTCCAAGATTTTTTCACTTGTTTATCTGCATAAAGACACAGGTTTTAAAAAAATAATTTGTCCTCACCAGTACAGTGTCACTATTTTACGCTCCTTCATATCATTGGTTGGGAATTAAACTCATTATCACAGATCATTAGTCTGTACTTGACTTGCTTATAAGAAAATAAAGTTACAGTAATGAATACCAAGGGAACTGCTAAGTCTCTAAAGAACAATTTCAAAGTGTACATGTAGTGAGGGAGGAAGGGTCTCCATTGGCTTTAGCTTATCTAGTTGAACAGGATAAATTTGGGTTTTGTGCTTTGTAAGGCAAATGAAGTAACAGAGAGTTGTTATCAAGATTAAAGACAGCAAGATACCCACTTTCTATTTTACCCTAGTTGCCTTATAATTGTTGTCTTATAAAGTTGTCTTCAAAATTAACCCACGTTTGGAGATACAGTGGTACCTCATGATACGAACCCCTAGTCTTACGAACAACCCGAGATACGAACCCAGGGTTCAGAAACTTTTTGCCTCTTCTTACGAACTTTTTTCTTCTTATGAACCCGCCGCCGCCGCTGAGAAGCCCCACTACCCAGCTGTCACCTTTTAAAACAGCCGGGGGGCTTCTCAGCATCCTCCTGAACCCAAACGCCAAACCCGAACTTCCGGGTTCGGCGTTCGGGAGGCCTCTGAGAAGCCCCCCGGCTGTTTTAAAAGGTGACAGCTGGGCAGTGGGGCTTCTCGGCGGCCTCCTGAACCCCGAACCTGGAAGTTCGGCAAAAGTTCGGGTTCGGGAGGCCACTGAGAAGCCCCGCCGCCCGGCTGTCATCTTTTAAAACAGCCAGGGGGCTTCTCGGAGGCCTCCCCAATGCCGAACCCGGAAGTTCAGGTTTGGCATTCGGGTTCAGGAGGACGTTGAGAAGCCCCCCGGCTGTTTCAAAAGGTGACAGCTGGGCGGAGGGGCTTCTCAGCGGCCTCCCGAACCCAAACTTTTGCCAAACCTCCAGGTTCGGGGTTCAGGAGGCCGACAAGAAGCCCCGCCACCCGGCTGTCACCTTTTGAAACAGCCGGGGGGCTTCTCGGCGGCCTCCCAAACGCCGAACCTGGAAGTTCGGGTTTGGCGTTCGGCGTTCGGGAGGCCGCCAAGAAGCCCCCCGGCTGTTTCAAAAGGTGACAGCCAGGCGGTGGTGGGTTTTTTGCGTTTTTTTTTCATTGCACGGATTAATTGATTTTACATTGTTTCCTATGGGAAACAATGTTTCGTCTTACGAACTTTTCGTCTTACGAACCTCCCCCGGGAACCAATTAGGTCCATAAGATGAGGTATTACTGTACAAGGATTGCTCTCTATCTATCAGGATGCTAGTGACAATTAATGCAGCATAGATTTAGCCAAAATCAAGGTGGCAACAGGGTAGTCAGTAATATCTTCCTTGATCCCTCTCTCAACTGATTATTTAAAAGATCCTTTTAGTAATAAAATTAATTAATGAAGACTGTGGTTCTAGTCTTGCCTTAGGCATAAAAATCAGTTGGGTGATTTGGGGCCAGTCACCTTCTCTCAACCCAGCTCACCTTGCAGGGTAAATGTTCCAGAGAAAATCAGGGAAATGAGTAAGATGTATTCATGGTCTTGAGATGTTTATAGAAATAATAAAAGCAGGATTAAAAGAAGTCTAAGTGGTCCTAAGCAAGTCACTAGCTTCAAACTTACCAATGGACCCAACAAAAGCATAACGAGAATCCTTGTTCAGAAAGTAGACAGTTGTGGTAAAAAACATTATCATTTTCAATATTGGTGCTAGCTTTATTATTATCCCAAAGGTGCTTTTTCAAGAGCAATCATGTTTTATTGTTTTATGCTTTGAAGACATTTCGCTTCCCATCCATGAAGCTTCCCAGCTTGAAATGTCTTCAATGAAAAATAAGAAATTCCAGTTGCCTCTTGAAAAAGCACCTTTGAAAGAATCATGACCTGGATGACTGACAATCTCCAAAGACATTTAGCTTTATTATTATAATGAAATATCTACAAACAATGGGAATTGGCACATTGCTTTCTTAGATTCTAGCCATATATAAATAGATTTTCTGTCTGGCAGAAGAAATCAGGAAGTAAGGTGTTACAAATGACTACAAGTTTATTGCTTGCAAATACTCTACAGCAGCGGTCCCCAAACTATGGCCCACGGGCCGGATGCGGCCCACTGGTCTTTTAACCAGCCAGCGGAAGCACAAGAGATTTTACCAATCGATATAATAAGAGAGAGAAAGAGGCAAAAATAGAGAGGGAGAGAGAAATGAAGAGGAGAGATAGAAAGGGAGAGAGAAAGGGAGAAATAGAGAGAGGGGGAAAGAGAGAAAGTGTGAGAGATACAAAGAGGGAGAGTTAGAAAGAGAGTGGGTGAGAGAAAGAGAGAAGAGAGAGAGAAAGAAAGAGAAAGAGAGAAGGACAGAGATAAAAAAGAAAGAGAAAGAGGGAGATATAGAGAGGGAGAGAGAAAGGAAGAGGGAGAGATGGAAAGAGAGAGAGAAAGAGAAAGAGAAAAATGAGAAAGTGATGGAGGGAAAGAACAAGGGAGAGGAAAATGAAGCAAATGAGAGAAAAGGAAAAGGGAAGAGAGAAGTGGAGAGGAAAGAGGGAAGGAAGGAGAAATTGAGTTTGTTGATTTAAGTTTAAATTTACTTGTTAATAAAGAAGTATAAATTACTTTATTACTTAATTATTAATTACTTAATTACTTATTACTTCTTCTTTATTTTAAATATGGTATTTGTTCCCATTTTGTTTTTTACTTTAAATAAGGTATGTGCAGTGTGCATAGGGATTTGTTCATAAGGGTTTTTTTATAGTCTGGCCCTCCAACAGTCTGAGGGAAAGTGAACTGGCCCCCTGTGTAAAAAGTTTGGGGACCCCTGCTCTACAGGAATCTGAACTATTAATGTTCAAAGCAAAATGGTGATAGATAAGTAGTCAACAGCATTCAACTTGCACTGGATTTTGAATCGCTTGTGAGCATGAAGGAACTTGAAACTTATGGCATGCTTGACCCTTCCCTCAGGTTCAAACTGGACATCTTCTACATTTAAGGAAGCAAAATTTCCTTCACAGAATCCTGATAGGCATCTGTATTGGGATTAATTAGGATTCTTAAAACATCAACTCTTCCTCTTCATCAGAGGACTCCTCATTGTCATTCTGAATACCATCAGTTCTGACAATTGACAATAATATAAGGCAATTTATCCATGTATTACTTTCCCCCCCTTAAGATAAAATTGAGGTAAACTAATTCCATAAAGATCTTTTTAGGGGGCAAGAAATAAAATAAAACAATACCTTTGAGCTCAATTTTATGAAACACTATTCCAAGAGTAACGTATTTAATAACCTTCATAAGAGAAGAAGGCATAACTTTAATTCCATGAAGGCTTTGCTTCAGGGTAATCAAGTCCAAATAATAGTGGATTTGGGGAGATTAATTTAATTTATTCTAAAGCAAAACATTTAGAACAAGAATTGTGTAACATTTTAGTGAGAAGACATCTGAATTTTAAATATCAGTTGAATATCAGACACACTGAAAGCTACTCAGAACTGTTTGCAAAACATTATTTTCCTTTGGATAATAAAGAGAACTGTGCTGCAGTTGTAGAGAATGACAAACATAGGTCAGACATGTAATCAAAGTGAGAAGAGAAATGACATGGTTTATGTCCAAAACAAGAGTAAGGCAAGCACAAAAAACTCAGGCAAATACTTCTCAGATTCATGTGAGTGTAGGGCGAGACAGAGGAAATAAACAACAATTAGACTTGCAAAATTATGTTGTTAAAGCCAATATTAATAAAGTATCCTTCATCGAAAAGGATTGAAAAGAATTGATTGGTTTCTAAGTGCATTACAAAAGTTTCTAGCCCAGGGTAGTGCATTGTTTATTTCATGAAAAGAAACTCTCATGGTCACTGAATTCAAACTGACTGATGTAGATATTATTATGCATATTTAGAAACTTAAAATTACAGATGGAATTTTTTTTTAAGAGTTAAAAAACCTTTCTTTCATATTGTAGCCAGATATTGATGAACTATTCTTCACAATATTCTTTATCCACAGTGTTGCAGTGGTTAGAGTGCTGTACTTCAGGCTACATCTGTTGACTACTGGCTGACTCCAATTTGGTATTTCAAATCTCATCAAGCTGAAGATTGACTCAACCTTCCATCCTTTTGAGGTGGGTAAAACGAGGTCCCAAATTGCTGGGGGCAATAAAGTGGTGCATAAGTCTGAGTAGAGTGTAGGGCTGCTCGTCTTACCTCCTACCAGTGTGCCCTCTGAGCCTGATGGGCATGTTGGTGCGAGATTTGGCTTCTGCGCTTGTGCAGCAAGCTAAGTCTTGCAGGAGGACAGGTGTGTGAGTGAGATCTCAGCAATTTCCGCTGATATTTTTGCTTCCGAACATGTGCAGAAGCAAAGAAAACACTGAAAATCACCAAAATCTCACTCATGCAAAGTCCTCACATGAGATTTGACTTGCTGCGCATGTGCAGAAGCCAAATCTCATGCGTTGGAGGGTAGGGGTGCATCAGAGACATGTAGCTATGCACACATTCCAGTATTTCTTTGCTTGCATGTATGGGCCAAAGCAAACATGCATTAAAAATGGGCAAAATCTCATATGAATGAATGTTCTCATGTGAGATTTGGTTTCCTATGCGTGCACAGAAGCCAAATTTCATGTGAGCATGGGTGCCTGCCCACCAGTCATGCAGAATTGCACGCAAAGCTCCATTTTCCCTACCGGAATGCTGTCCCCCCCATCCCCCCCAGGAACCCCCCAGTAGTAGTAAATAGATAGGGAAATTGTATTTGAGGCTTTGAAGTGAGGAGAGGCCATGCACCTTAACCCTAATCCTTGACATGAATGATGTAAATGTGATCATGCCCACTCAGTCACATGACCACCCAGTCACACGATCACCAAGCCATCTACCCTGTCACATTAACACAAAGTCACTCCCACCCAGTCACATGACCATAAAGACACTCCCACCCAGTCACATGACTGCCAAGCCACTCCCACAAAATTAAGACATGTCCACAGAGTGGTAGTTAACATTTTTTGGAACCCACCCCTGGAGTCAAACTATTCTCCACAACACCTGAGAGTAGAACAAGAAGCAATGGGTGGAAACTAAACAAGTAGAGTGTTGTGGTTGGCTTTGGGCCAGCTCCTGCAATGGGGAATTTGGATGTTGGCTTAGGAGAGTCTTCAGGTTCCCAGAGACTTGTCTTACTGCCATCAGTTTCTGTGACAGTGAGGATTCATTGCCAAGGTCAGACCCTGGGGGAGAAGAAGAATCAGATAGAGAGATGGATGCAGCCAGCCCATTAGTTAATGACCCCATTAGTGGGTTATCGGAGGAGGAGGATTGGTGGTTAGATGCCAGAATGTGCAGGCTCATGGCTAGAAGGGACCAACTGCGCAGGTATCGTCGGATATAAGGGAGAACACCTGTGGCTGAGGCAATTAGGCTAATGGGGTTGCTGATAAATTACCAGCGTTGCAGAGAGCGCATGTGGGAGCTTATCCATTTGGAGAAGGATACGTCCTGCTTGCTTTGTTTCTGGACTTTCATAGACTTTTTTGGCATATTTCACAGCTAAGTACATCTTGTGGATTCAGTCGAAGAGGTGGCTGTGACGCTCTGCTTTCTTTGTTTTTTGTCTTTCATAGCTTTCAAGGACTGTTATTTCTGTGTGAGCTAATTTGCTCAGTTTAAAGTGCATGTGCATGGCTTTATTTTGTATCAACGGCTTTTCTGTTTACTTTACAACAGCGTGTGTGTTTGAATTTACATTTCT